>NC_141693.1:1278534317-1278541261 GCF_964263255.1 Lissotriton vulgaris | reverse complement strand
AATGTGCGTACTGTAGAGGTGAGGGTCATTTGAAGTTTGATTGTCCGGTTTTGCGCGAGCGAATAGTGGTGGTACAGCTAGAGGAGGTCGTAGTGGTCCTCAACAGGCTTCACGTGGTAGAGGTCGTGGTGTTACTCAAAATGAAAATGAGCGTTCTAATAATTCGTCTGATTCCAATAATTGCTTTGATCAGCGTGGTTCTTCGTCAGGTAGATCTGCACAGTATCATGTGGATGATTATTACGTCGAGCATGATATTGATGACGGTAATTACTAGGACAGCCACAGACAAAGAGAGGGAGTAGTATCAGTTCCGGTTGATAAGAGAGGGCCTTACGTCGCAGTTGCCACATCGGTCGTAGTTGAGCCTTTTCTGTTGGACACTGGTGCAGCAAAAAAGTTCCATCATGCATTCGAAACTCCCTGGCGCACCTTTGTCTGGCTTAACGAATGTTTCCGTTGGATTCTCTGGCGCCCCCGTTAGCAATCCGGTTTCTAGCCCTTTGCCCCTTACAATTGGGCCTTGTGAGCTAGAAGCTCCCTTGATTTTGACTACTGGTTGTGGTGAGAATCTTTTGGGCCTGGATTTGCTGAAGCGGTTATATGCGACCCTGTATTGTTCTCCTGCGGGAGTGGAGCTTACCTTGGGTCAGAGAGTGATCTCTCCTATGTACTTGTCAACTGATAGGCTCTCACCGGAATTGAGTTCTCTTCCTGAGTCTTTGTGGGCGACAGGTCCCAATGATGTGGGCCTGCTGGACATATCACCTTATGTTGTCCAATTGAAATCTAATGTACGATTGCCACGTATTCCCCAGTATCGTATCTCTCTCGATGGTGAACGAGCGTTGTTAGCGATCATCTATGACTTGATCAAGAAAGATGTTATCGAGGAAACTCGGGGAAATGTGTGTAATAGTCCTGTGTTACCTATCTTGAAACGCACTGATCCATCTAAGGCTCCTGTGAATCGTTTTGTCATTGATTTACGGGAGGTGAACAAAATTGTGATTCCACAATTTCCTGTGGTGCCTGACATTACGGCCTTACTGACTCTGATTCCAGCCTCTGCTTCTTGGTTCTCAGTGATCGATCTGAAAAATGCTTTCTTTAGCATTCCGATTGCTGAGGAAAGCAGAGATCGATTCGGCTTCTCATTAGGAGGTCGCAGCTTTAGGTTTAAACGCGCTCCTCAGGGCTACTGTGAGAGTCCATCGATATACAGCCAAGCCCTGAAGAGTCAACTTGATGCGTTTGTGTTACCGGCTGGTGCGGCTTTGATCCAGTATGTTGATGACTTGCTTGTGGCTGCTGATACTAAAGAGATCTGCAAAGCTGCTACAGTATCGCTGTTACAGCATCTTTGTGACTTACATCATAAGGTGTCACCTTCTAAACTGCAATATTGTTGTCAAGAAGTAACCTATCTAGGTCACTTATTTTCAAAGGAGGGAAGAAGGTTGACCCCAGAGAGAATTGCAGCGATCGCTCGAATGACTGTGCCAACAACTCAGAGATGTGCGTGCCTTTCTAGGTATCACGTCATACTGCAGGCAATGGATCCCAAATTTTTTATTGCTAGCGAAACCATTGGTAGCCCTCACGTGCAAGGATGTTCCAACTCCTTTGCCATGGACTGAAGAGTGTCAGAAAAGTTTCTCTGAATTGCGTGATGCGTTGTGTTCGGCTCCTGTGTTAGGTACTCCTGACTACAGCAAGCCTTTTACACTATACGTTCACGAGAGAGAGGGTTGTGCGTTGAGTGTTTTGACGCAGCAATTTGGTGGTAAGCAGCGTCCATGTGTATATTTTTCCTCGACCTTGGACCCAGTAGCAAGAGCTTTGCCGAGTTGTCTAAGAGCGACAGCGGCGGCTGCGGTGTCCATCCGACAATCTGCAGGATTGGTCATGGATAATATGCTTACGGTGATGGTTCCGCATGCAGTTGACACTCTCTCTTGAATCGTACAAAGACTCAACACTTGACGAGCGCAAGGTTGTCTGGTTACGAGTTGACGCTTTTGGCGAGTCTTATTCAAATAAAGCGCTGCAATGTTTTAAATCCGGCGACGTTGTTGCCGACTAATATGGAATCAGATGATGTACCACCACATGATTGTTATTTGCGAACTGAGGAAGAAACGAAGGGTCGTGTTGACCTAAAAAACACTCCATTGGCAGATCCCGATGGTACCTTGTATGTTGATGGTTCGTGTTTTAAGTTGCCGAATGGTGATGTGACGACTGCGTATGCTGTGGTAACGTTGAGTACGATTGTAGAAACTGCGAGATTGAATCAGAATTCCGCGCAGGCGGCAGAGTTGATTGCGTTGACGAGAGCGTGTGTTTTGTCGAAGGGAAGGCGAGTGAATGTGTTTACTGATAGCCAATATGCTTTTGGCGTTGCACATAGCTTTGGTCGATTGTGGCGAGAGAGAGGCTTTATGACATCGCATGGCACAAAGATCCAACACGGACAGCTCGTGAATGATCTTTTAAACGCACTTACATTGCCTAAGCAGGTGGCGATTATTAAATGCAGCGCGCATCGAAAAGTGACAGATGATATTGGTCGTGGTAACGCGTTTGCGGATGAGATTGCTAAAGAGACAGCTAGAAATCTTGCAACCCGAATGTATGTTACGAGTTCAGTGAGGTGGCCTGCAGAGACTGGTATGTGTGAGGACACTGTTGAGAGCGTAAAAGCGATTCAGAATGAGGCCACCGAAACTGAAAAGACTAAATGGGAAGAAAGCACAGGAAAGTTAGATGCGCATGGATGTTGGATTGATTAGTCGGAAAATCAGAGATGGATGTTGCCGGATGCATATGTGCTAGCCGTTGTGACTATGGCTCACGGCTTGTCACATATTAGCGCGAAAGGTATCTGCAAGTTGTTGTCCCCTGTATGGAAGAATGATGGTATCGCTAAGTGTGCTGAGAGAGTGGTTAAGAATTGTATGATATGTATGATGTACAATCCTGGCAAGGGCACTCCTACCCCACCTGGCCATTTTGCTCCTCCTACATGTCCCTTTGAGGTTATCCAACTGGATTTCATCCATATGGAGAGATGCAATAATCTAAAGTACGTTTTAGTTGTGGTTTGCGCATTCTCCAGATGGATCGAAGCCTATCCTCTCAAAGATAATACTGCCCTGTCCACAGCGAAAGTCCTACTGAAGGAATACTTTCCTCGGTATGGAATGCCACGGATTGTATGGTCGGATAACGGAAGTGAGTTTGTGGGGAGTGTGATGCAGAGTGTGTGTAAGGGCCTTGGAATTAGACAAAAATTCCACAGCGCCAACCATCCCCAGTCAGCAGGTTTAGTTGAAGGGTACAATGGCACTCTGAAACTGAAACTTGCTAAGATTCAAGCTACGACTGGTTTATCATGGCCTAATGCCTTGCCTCTGGCTCTCTTGTCGACCAGGGCGACTGTACACTCTCGAGTAGGGCTTGGCCCATATGAGATTGTGTTCGGCCGCCCTGCGAACATTTGGGGGGTCCCTAGGCCTAAGTCCTTCGATAGTCTTGAGTACCCAATGTTAATTGATTATCTTCATGATCTGACTGCTAAACTGAGGTTAATTCATCAACAGGTCTTTGAAGCACTGCCGGCACAGACAGAGGGTCCTGGACATCTGCTCCAACCGGGTGACTGGGTTGTCACCCAAAATTTCGCCAGGAAGCGCAATTTGGAGCCGAGATACGTGGGCCCTTTTCAGGTCCTCCTCGCCACGAGAACTGCAGTTCGTCTGGAAGGTCGGAAAAATTGGGTGCATGCCACCCACACAAAGAAGGTGCCTATACCTTCACCAGCAGATTCGTGGGTGAGAACAGGTATCGCCGCAACAGAGACAGAAACTCCGGTGAAATTTGTGCCATTCAGTGATGCTCAACTTGTAGGAGACGCTTCATTGCAGTCAGACACATCTGTTGATCCTCTGCCTTTGGAAAACTCAAGACTTGAACTATCATCTGCTCGACAAGACTCTGTTCCGCAATCTGAACAATTATTTGAAGAGCAGACTCGTCCTGGAAGAAGCAGATATTTTCTTCGTTCTCATAACAAAGACTAATAAAATACCTTTTTGTTCTTTTCCCTTTTTGAAATTCACGTTACCCCCTTATTGTCACTTTGAACATTATGAATACTTGTAGCCTCTATTAATTTTTGAGTTCTTTTTCCACGTGTGTTTTTCCACAGCTAGGAGATTTTTGTATTACCTTTGAATGTTTGATTAAAGAACCTCACATCCGGGTTGACCGTAGGGCCGTGCGGGTACTTCCTTCGGTTTAGCAGGTTCCTGACACTAGGTCGGTACTTTTGTCGGTTCCTAGGAACTCCTGGGAATTGATAATCGCTACTCAGAACGAAGTACGTCAAGAACGTTGCGGATGGTTTTTAGAGGATGGAATTCTCAAAGTTGTCGGAAGTGGAGAAGACTCTAGCGCAAAGATCAATACTACATAGGGTTGTACGAACTAAATGCTTTCTGTTTCAGGTGTTCCTGCTGTTCTTGACTGTTTCCATGTTATTGGTGGGTGGAGTATATTTTGGACTACAGTCGCTACTGCCTTCTGCTTTACCTATTTTTTCTTCTGAACCAAAATCTATTCCCACTATTTCTCCACATTCCTTTCATCTTCTACCCCAACACGAACAGATTAGACGTGCAGAATTCATGAATAACTCTTTTGTCCAGCTTCTTCATCAACATCAGTTGGTGATGAACACTACTAACTGTTGGGTGTGTGGTTTAATGCCACATACCATGGATAGGGGAATTCCGTACTTGGTCCATCCTTATAGTTCCCAGAGGTCAGCTCGAGCATTCCAAACTATGTTTCGTAGCGCACTAGATTCCTACCCCCATCGAGAGCCACGCACTGCAGATTATGGTCCTGGCCCGTACCACAAGCCTTTGGCAAGAGCGATTGCTGATTTAGATTGGGATATCTTTGACGCATCGCTTATTCCAGAGGAAGAGGTGCGAGCATACAGAGATCTGAGTGAGGCTGAGTATAGCATGTCAGTGGGTGATAGACAGCTTAAAAGCTCGTCTCCGATCTGGATCGTACCCCATCTCGGTAATTTCTGTTTGAAAGGTCTTGGCCGAAGTCCGCGAGCTCAGCTCGGGAGGAGTGCCTGTACTGAAACGTATGTTTTACCAGCGGCCTCTTCCCCTGTTCTTCTGACTGCCACGGGTACATACTTTGTATGTTACGACCGCGCATATACATGGTTGCCCCGTGACTTCTCGGGCACCTGTTATATTGCGAATCTGTTGCCGCCGACCTTTACAGTTGGGTCGGATTATCACAAGACCAGAGTTGTGAGAGGTGTTATTAGCGAAGAAGACACTGCCGGTCAAGAAGCAGGAGACTTCTTTAAGGGTTTCTTGCCGTTTTGGGGACCTATGATCAATAGTAGGAACCTGAGACAGTTGACTCGAGTGGTGGAATCAACTGCTAATATAACTGCAAGTGCTCTTGGTAATCTGACAGCAGAGCTTCAGGTGGACAGGCTTATGACGTTACAAAATCGTATGGTTTTAGACGTTGTCCTTGCAGATAGAGGTGGTGTATGTAAGGTGATCCATTCGAGTTGCTGTATTTTCAACCTTGATAACGCTCCAACTGTCTATCAAGCCATCTCGAAGTTGCATAAGATCTCCGAGTCCATACACGTGGACGTAGGTGATTGGACGCTACTAGGGTGGTTTTGGGGCTTGATGTCGACGTGGGGTTGGAAGATTCTGATGATCATTGGGGTTGTTGTAGCATTTCTGTTCACGTGTTGTCTTTGTGTACAGTGTGGTCCTGCCTTATGTGGCCTCTGTGCTACGACGTGTATAAGACGGCCATCTGTTACCAAGGAATCATTGATGGATAGAATGATGTTGCAGCAACATCTGAATGATCTGATGAATATCGAGATCGATTCTGATATCGACTAGTGGTTGCCTACATGAGGGCAAAAGGAGCGTCTGAGGTTCCGTGACAATTATAAATGGTGTTTTCGACTCTTTCGAATATGGACGAGTTTGGTATCTATGAACCGCAAATGACGAGTTCAGTGGGTGTACGCATTTTCGCTATGCTGACCTAAACCGTTCGTCCGTTTCGTGGGTTTCTTCACCTGAACCCACGGGTTCCATTTTAGATACGGCATCCATTTTGTCTCTTGCCCTCAAGTAGCCAGCGAACGGACACTGTCCGCTTCGTGACCCTGGGATTCCCAAACTCTTGCGGAAGACACGTGTTCCTTTGAGGGTGTCTTTATGATGAGGGGGATGATACTGTAAAGGCAGATGGCCCCGCTCAAAGCTCATCTTGCCGTGCCGGACTATTGTTTCAGCCGTGCATTCATTAGGCATGTCCCCTTTGATCCTGCAATCGTGTTTCCGATATCGCCCCCTACACTCTTTTCAATCTGTTGTCTGTCTTTGCCTTCCTTGCACCTGTTTCTGTCTTTCCTCTTAACTCGTTTACAGCCGGAATGGAATGTACTAATGGTGAGATGATGCACTTTTACAGTTGGGAACCGGCGATGCTATTGTAATTATGCTCCGGGACCCTGAATACATGAAAGCGACCCTTTTGAAGTTTACTGTGGGAACTGAGTTGTAACCATTTGTTCGCCATGTTGTGCTATGACAGAGATATGTATAAAAGGAGCGATCCACAGTTGCAATTTGAAGCAGTCTCCTAGAACCTACACGCGTTGTACTTCTTGTGACTTCTGTGTTCCCTGCAGTAAATAAACCTCGATCTTTGACGCCGAAGGAAGTGTCCCGTGTCTCTGTCATTTGTACGCCGGAACAGGTAACCCACGGAGGTTTCAGGTGTTGTCCCCTGGCACCGCTGGGCCTTAGAATAGCCCAGTCCTTCACCCTAGGCGCAGGGCCCGGCCCTAGCCTGGCGTGCCCCGGCCT
>NC_141693.1:1278334317-1278526817 GCF_964263255.1 Lissotriton vulgaris | reverse complement strand
GGCAATAAGGGGTAGGCTCCCTTTTAATTAATTATTTATCTGTTGCTATTCTCCACAGAAAAAGGGGCGCTTTTCTCGGAGGACAGCTCCTCCCTCAGCCCACACAGTCCTCGGGGCCAACAGCACTTCGGGGGCCACACCAATCACAGGGCACAGTCCCTTGGGGGCACAATCCTCCCCAGGCAGCTCCACAGGCAGCAACAGTCTTTAGACTCCCAGCGCTTAGGGGGCGATACTGCAGTTTACGCCAGTCAGCTGTCCACAGCCCTTCACCATAGGCACCTCACAGCCCAGCGCTTCCAAAGGGGCCACAGCTTCCTTGGGGGCATCAACCTCCCCAAAACAGCGCTATTGCAGCACAGCACCTGGCAGCACACCTCACAGGGGGGTGAACAGTCCCACAGTCCGCCTCAGGGGCACACTCCTCACCTCCTGGGCGCTTCTTCACGCAGTGCTGGCGTGGTACCCGGTCCAAACAGCGTCAGTGACCTGGGTAGGGGCCCTCCCTTGTCAGGGGCCCATGGGGACAGCAGCGGGGGGGGGGGGTTTATAGGGGTGCAGGGCCCAGCTCACAGGCCCATGTGGCGGTAGCACCTCACAGCAGGTCCCCTCTCTTCCTTGTCCCAGCGCTGACTGACTTTCTGGTGGCACTTCTCCCTATTTATACCCTCCTCCCAGGCAGCGCCAGGACCTTCTAGAATGTTGGCAAATCTAGCCTAAACTGGTTCTAGGGGAGGGGGTGAGCACCCTGGGTGCCAGGCTTTCCCTCCAAAAGCTAGGGGTAGCTGGGTAATATTATCTAGACCGCTGACCTATGGCAGTCCAGTGGCAAAACCCATGGCCATGGCATCCATTTTAAAAACACTACATTTCAGTCAGGTGCAGTTTTAAAATGGGGGATTTTACCAGTGCTCACATTATTTCATGTAATTACATTTTTCAGCAAGGTGTCTCACACCACTCATGGCCTATACAGGTTTAATCCCATGGGGGAGACATCCTAGATAAGGGGGTCAAAAGCGAAAAGTTTGGGGGAAAAGGCCAAGTCCAACACAACTCCCCCCCAGCCAAAAGCCAGGGTAGACCGATCAATGCCTTGATGGGCTTCCCTGCTTGGGGCGGAAAAAGGTGGACGCAGGCCTGCAACTACAGGAGCACCTGCAGTCTCTCCTCCACTCTGGAACCCATTAGTTCTCTTTCGCAACCCTCCCTTCACCAACAAAACCACCCCACTGGTGTTCCCTAGTGGGATGTTTTTCCTTCCTAGAGTGGGAGGCTCTAGCCTCAGGCTTGTAATTCTCTTGGACCACTCTTCTCTCTCCAAATTGCCACTGGTCCACCCACCTGGGGTCTACACCCTCAGGCTGACCAGCCCTTAGGGGCGAGGCTCTCCTCCCCCTACTTCTCCTCCTGGGGTTCCTCCATCTCCTACGCCTGGGGACCCCCTCACACAACCACTCTCTCCCCAACCTGGAGTCTAACCCCACAGGCTGAACCGGTGACAGGGGCGAGTCCTCCCTCTCCCTGCACCCCCTCCCAGAGTTCCGCACCCTCCTACCCGGAGAAGTACCCCTGGGAGTCCCTTCCGGGGGGACTCTGGTTACAGATGTCCCTCCCACCAGGGCAGGCAACTCCTGTCCCTGGCCACCCAACCCGGGATCTGCGCCCTGTGGCTGAGCCGGTGACAGAGAAGAGACCTTCCTCCCTCTGCACCCCCTCCCAGAGTTCCGCACCCTCCCACTGGGAGTGGTACCCCTGGGAGTCAATTTGGTAGGGACCTGCATTACCGGAACCCCACCCCACCCTCCAGGCCAGGCAACTCCTGAACCTGAACCCCCAGTCCAGGATCTAAACCCTGTGACTGGTCAGTCCCCCGAACCACTGGAGCTCTGATTACTGATGCTCCAGGTTCTCCTGACATAAGGGGATCCCTCCCTCTGGATGACACATCAGGACAGCCTAGCCTCCCAACCTGGGGTTCTCTTAGAGAACACTCCAGGCCCGGTGACCACAGCTGGAGCACCTCGGGACACCTCCCCGTCTCACTCCCTTCAGGATCACTCCCCTCAGCCTTCCCAGACGCTCTGGCATTTACCCAGAGGTCTGCCTCCCGTGCAAGTTCCCTGGGGTCTGAGAACCCGCACTGCAACAGATGGTGACGCAGTCTTGGGAAACAACTCCTCAGCATGTGCTCCCGGATAACGGCATGGCACAGCCCTTCCCAATCCTCCACTGCTCTCCTCACCACCCAATCCTTCAGTACAGTCCAACACTCCTCCTCAAACTCTCCCCAGGACTGATGGGACAGCTTTCCCCTGCCCCTGAACACTAACCCGTCCTCCTCTTCCGGGGAATCAGGCACGGTCTCCTGGGCTTTGGGAGTGGGACTCCTTGCACTGGACCTACACTCGCTGCCACCACTGGATCCCACCCTCCTCGGTGAATCCACACTCCTAAGATCACTCTCAGGGGACAACCTACCCACCTGAGCTGATCTCTCTCTGGCGAAGGCCCTCTCCGCCTCCGCCATCCTCTCATGCGCTAGGACTTTTTCAGTCTCTAGTCGCTGCTCTTCTACCCTCAGCTGCGCTAAGCCCTCGGCATGCCTGAGCTTTGCCAGCTCCAGCTGATACTCCCTCTCTTCCCTCCTATCTACCCACTCTTCTGGGGACAGGGAAAGGGATGGGGCAGTGTCCCCGGGACTGGACCCAGTGCGAGACTCCCTATCTTCGGTGTCCTCCACAGCTACTGGCGTCTCTGCCCTGTTAAACTCTTCCTCCTCCTCATCGAAGTAATTACCTCCCAGGGTTCTGGATGGGGAGCCCTCTCTCTGGTCTCTAACCCACTGACCCTTCAAAAACTCGGGAGGGTAGTCAGGCAAGTCCCCACCAATCTCTAAGGGCTCTCCCCTCTTGAGGGCCTCATAGAGAAACAAATTTCTCCTGATGTTTCCTACTGGGGGTATCCCTCTCTCCAGGAGGAAGTCTATCACCTCCTGTTCGGTGTACTCCATTAGTTCCGCCTCCTCATAAACCAACCCCATCGTGGCGAGGACTCTCGGGACACACCCACAGTGGACCAAGGGGACACAATTGTCCAACACTTTCAGGAGGAAGCAATTTAGCAAACAATCTTCCAAACAATAATCCCCACCACAAGGCTCTACTTGTGGTGTAACCTGTGGCCGCTGTGGTACTGCGCAAACACAAGTCCTATCCCACCGCTTGCCACCAATGTAAGAAATGGGGGTTACCCAAATCTCCAAGGGGGTAGCATGGCATCAAGCGGGCAGGCCAAACTTCGAGGACATGTGAAGCATTCACGCAGTACCCACAATCAACACACCAGGCACACCACAAAAGAGGCAGGACACCAGTTTGAGTTGGAAAAAGATACGTAGTTTAGTAGGGTTTCCAACCTGCAAGGCAAAAGAATGCAAAACAGTAGTGTCACACAGGACGCCAAATGGCGCCAGAGCCAAGTGAATAAAGGGGGTAAATTATTTACATAGGAAGTAGTCCATGCTGAAAGAGAAAAAGGATGGAATCAAAATGTCATTAGATCTGGGGCCAATCTGGCGGGGCCAACTCCGACTCTCATCCTAAAGGGAAGGCTGTAATTGCAAAATGTCTACATTAGCATAGATGTACATCATGCACATTAACATCAACCCAACCCCTGTTAGGGAAAGAAAACATTAGGGCATCACGGCATAACATGGACAGGAACACCTGCAATAAATCAGCCTGTCTGGCCCATCAATCTGGTACATAAACAAGGGCCTGGAATAACACATCAGGCCAACCCATTAACCAACCTAGGCGGAACATACATCGCCCAGCATAGATATCAGGTAGGAGCCCTCCTCATATATCAGGAACACCTGTAAGGAAATAGCTAGGCTTCCTCTACCATAAACTAGGGGTATCAAACATCAGGCAGAACGTTGGCATCACTATAAGCATAAGACATCAGGGTGTACACAACAGCCAACTCTCTTCATGAACATTAGGCATACACATTATAGAGCAATGGCAGGCATTACACCATGAGCATGAGCCTGATCCTCCCCACTGGTGCATCATCTAATGAAAGCTCCCTTAGGCATCTGTTCCCTCCCGGCCCACTCAAGCCAACCTATATGGGGGCGTGCCCTTAGGCCATAAACACACTGACACACTGGGCGCGAAATTCAGCGAAAGCACTGCCTTGCCACACTAACACAAATCCCAGGACCTACACTAGCTGGCATTCACCTGGTCACCCCAGGCAGGGATTAACTAATGTCGTGGCCCAGTTCAGAGGCTTGGCAATCCCGCTGGTACTTCTCATGGGGGGCTCTGGTGTAATTAGGGCCCACGAGCTCAATTACAATGTCTCCCGGGTGGGGGGTGAGCACCGACCCTGTGCCCCGTTGCCCTCTCCACTCCCCACACAGTTTAATTAAAGCCCCACTCACCGGGCTACTCCGGGGGTCCTCTTCCCCTGCAGGGCTCTTTTCCGTGGAGGGGGCAGGCACCGGCAATGTGCCTCGATGCCCCCTCCTCTCTCTCACGATGACAGCCGGGCCCCTCCTTTCTCACGGGGGCCCGGGACTTAAAGGCAGCCTCTGCGAGGGGCTCTCTTCAGCTTCGAGGAGGAGGAGCAGGCACCGGCAATGTGCCTCGATGTCCCCTCCTCTCTCGGGCACTTCTCCCGGGCGGAGGCGGGGTAGGCTCCTTCCCTCCGCTCTCTCCTTACGGCGGCGACGCTTCTCGGGGCCAGTCGGGTCGCTTCCTTTGTGCCGGTGGGGCAGGCACCGACAGTGTGCCCCGGCCCCACCTCTTCCACCGGCCCCTCACTCAGCGGCACAGACCGGCGGGGTGGCCTCCCGCTCCGGTCGCTTCTCTCGGGGCTCCCTCATTGGCACGGGGGCCCCGCAACGGAGCTTCACCCGGGTCCCCCTCCTACCTCACGGGGACCCGGGACTTCGATTCCCCTTCTCCTGGCCTTCCCGGCCAACAGCCAATCCCTGCGCGGCCTTCAAAGGTCACGGCGGCGCAGGCCAATCAGTGCGCGGCGGGGGCGGGCCGATGACTCGGCCGGGCCCCCGTCACGTGATGGGGATCTGCCAGCCTCAGGGCCTAGCGCGGCCCTTTCTTCACTTCGGCGGCCCTCTCCTCACACCGGGGGCCGCCGCAACGGTATCCACAACGGTGGGGGTCCCTTAAAGGCGGCGCCGGGCCGCGGTGGTGATTTTCACCAATTTACGACCGGCGCAAGGCAGCGCCAACACTCCTCGGGCTGCGGCGGTGATATCGGCGGCAATAAGGGGTAGGCTCCCTTTTAATTAATTATTTATCTGTTGCTATTCTCCACAGAAAAAGGTGCGCTTTTCTCGGAGGACAGCTCCTCCCTCAGCCCACACTGTCCTCAGGGCCAACAGCACTTCGGGGGCCACACCAATCACAGGGCACAGTCCCTTGGGGGCACAATCCTCCCCAGGCAGCTTCACAGGCAGCAACAGTCTTTAGACTCCCAGCGCTTAGGGGGCGATACTGCAGTTTACGCCAGTCAGCTGTCCACAGCCCTTCACCATAGGCACCTCACAGCCCAGCGCTTCCAAAGGGGCCACAGCTTCCTTGGGGGCATCAACCTCCCCAAAACAGCGCTATTGCTGCACAGCACCTGGCAGCACACCTCACAGGGGGGTGAACAGTCCCACAGTCCACCTCAGGGGCACACTCCTCACCTCCTGGGCGCTTCTTCACGCAGTGCTGGCGTGGTACCCGGTCCAAACAGCGTCAGTGACCTGGGTAGGGGACCTCCATTGTCAGGGGCCCATGGGGACAGCAGCGGGGGGGTTTATAGGGGTGCAGGGCCCAGCTCACTGGCCCATGTGGCGGTAGCACCTCACAGCAGGTCCCCTCTCTTCCTTGTCCCAGCGCTGACTGACTTTCTGGTGGCACTTCTCCCTATTTATACCCTCCTCCCAGGCAGTGCCAGGACCTTCTAGAATGTTGGCAAATCTAGCCTAAACTGGTTCTAGAGGAGGGGGTGAACACCCTGGGTGCCAGGCTGTCCCTCCAAAAGCTAGGGGTAGCTGGGTAATATTATCTAGACCGCTGACCTATGGCAGTCCAGTGGCAAAACCCATGGCCATGGCATCCATTTTAAAAACACTACATTTCAGTCGGGTGCAGTTTTAAAATGGGGGATTTTACCAGTGCTCACATTATTTCATGTAATTACATTTTTCAGCAAGGTGTCTCACACCACTCATGGCCTATACAGGTTTAATCCCATGGGGGAGACATCCTAGATAAGGGGGTCAAAAGCGAAAAATTTTGGGGGAAAAGGCCAAGTCCAACAGCCTCTAAGTCAGAATCCCCCCTAAACCGTAACGATGCCGCTGAGCCTCGGTTGGCCTGGGATAGCCGGCCTCTCTCAGGGGGAGCGGTGCGTAGAGCCGCTTGCTTGGGGACCGGAGTGCGGACGGAAGGGGGCCGCCTCCATCGCCCTTAGTGCACCGCATGTTCGTGGGACACCCGGTGCTAAATCATTCATAGACGACCTAATTCTGGGTCTGGGTTTCGTAAGTAGCAGAGCAGCTACCTTGCTGCGATCTATTGAAAGTCATCCTCTGAGCCTAGCTTTTGTCTCGCCATGCGCGGGTGCCCGCGGATGCCTCCCTCCACCACACCCAGGGGTGGGTCCCTCTGCCGCCAGGCCGGACGCGGAGGGGGTAACACGGGTCCGTGGGAGGCTGCCTCCACCGCGTGCCCTTCGGCACGGGGGCCTCCCCCTCCTGTCCCTGCCCCACCGGGGGACGGGGGCAACCATCCCTTGCGGGTCAGCAGGGTGACCAGATGGCCTCCCCTTCCCGCTGCTCCCTGGCAAGTCGGGCAGGGAGGTGAGCAGCAGCCACCCGGAGGAAGGAAGCTCCAGAGCGGCTGCCTTGGTGCGCCCAGCCACCCTTGCCGTACTGCAAGGGCGATAGGGTAAGACAGCCTCCCAGGCCATCTGGGCACTGGGTTGTCCCGGGCCATCTGGTCGCCTGGCTGCGCGACCAGGTGGCCCTGCGGGCAGGGTGACCAGATGGCCGTGCGGGCAGGCTAACTCTAACTTTTGTCCTTCCCCAGAGTTCGGCTTAATAGTCGAGAAAAATGGGCTCCCAGGGCAGGCCGTCGGGTAGTGGACGTGGCCTGGGCTTAACCCTCCTTGGGTCCGGCCAATGGTCCGTGCGCTGGGGACGGGGCTCCACCGGGGCTCGGGGAGGCTCTTCCCCAGCCTGGCTAGGGTTCGGAAGCTGGGACGTAGCCCGGGTCTTGATCTCTCTCCGGCCGGCCCCGGGGTGTGTGAGCCCCCCGTCCTACAAGCCATTAGAGGGTCCGTGCGGTTAGGGACGGGGCTCCACCGGGGCCCAGGGAGGCTCTCCGCGGCCTGGCTAGGGTTCGGAAGGTGAGAGCGGGCCCGGAGCTTGAGCTCCGTCAGGCCGGCCCCGGGGTGCGTGAGCCTCCCATCCTGCAAAACATCAGAGGGTCTGGGCGCTGGGGACGGGGCTCCACCAGGGCCCAGGGAGGCTCTCCCCGGCCTGGCTAGGGTTCGGAAGCTGGGACCGGGCCCGGGGCTTGAGCTCCGTCCGTCTGGACGGCCCTGGAGTGCGTGAGCCCCCTGTCCTGCAAGCCATCAGAGGGTCCGTGCGGTTAGGGACTGGGCTCCACCGGGGCCCAGGGAGGCTCTGACCGGGCCCGGGACTTGAGCTCCGTCTGCCCCCCCCCCCTTGCAAGCCATCAGAGGGTCAGTGCACTAGGGACGGGGCTCCACCGGGACCCGGGGAGGCTCTCCCCGGCCTGGCTAGGGTTCGGAAGCTGGGACGGGGCTCAAGCTCCGTCCGGCCGGCCCCGGGGTGCATGAACCCCCTGTCCTGCAAGCCTTCAGAGGGTCTGGCGTTGGGGACGGGGCTCCACCGGGGCCCGGGGAGGCTCTCCCCGGCCTGGCTAGGTTTCGGAAGCTGGGACCAGGCCCGGGGCTTGAGCTCCGTCCGGCCGGCCCCGGGGTGTGTGAGCCGCCCCATACTGCAAGCCATCAGAGTGTCTGGGCGCTGGTGAGGGGGCCACACCGGGGCCCGGGGAGGCTCTCCCCGGCCTGGCTAGGTTTCGGAAGCTTGGACCGGGCCCGGGGAGCAGGTGTGGCTGGCTTCATCCACTACGCTGTCAGAGCGGAGTTTTCTGCCCACCCCTACTCTTTACAAGGTTGACAGAATGTTAACAACTAAATTGGTATTAGCCTACGGCTCGGGCCTCTACAGCTGGTGTATAACTGCTAGTGTAGCCTACAGCAGTGGCCTATAATATTATACTATTTTCTTTTTTTGTTTTGTTTTCTTGATCTAGCATGCTGCTGACCTGCAGTTAGGCAGTTTATGAAATAATCAGTCATACCTCAGAACAAAGAATGACAACACAAGAGACAGGGAAGCAGCTACACATATTGAGCGAGACTCATTGTGGACATCCCTCGCCAAGATCACATTACCGGCCACCTGAAAGACCTCTACTGGCTTCCCGTCAACAAGAGAATAACATTCCGTCTCCTCACCCATGCACACAAGGCTCTCTACAAACTAGGGCCCGAATGCCTCAACACTCGACTATCCTTCTATACACCCACCCTCCAACTGAGATCCTCCAATCAAGGCCTCGCCGCAGTTCCGCGCATCCAAATACCCGCCATGGGAGGTAGATCCTTCTCCTACTTGGCGGCCAAGACCTGGAACTCACTCCCCACTCACCTCCGCCTTACACAGAACCACATCTCATTCAGGAAAGAACTTAAAATCTGGTTATTTGATAAATAATGAACCCCCTCCCCAAGCGCCTTGAGACCCTCTGGGTGAGTAGTGCACTATATAAATTCTTGAACTTGAACTACAAACAATAATAAAAAGTAGTGGGAATTAGAGAACATGGAAACCACACCTAGAGGCGATGGATAGATGTAAATGAGTAGTGATTTCATAATGATATGGATCCGAAATAAGATTGATTCTTACAGAGATATGTAGAGGAGGTGATTCTATGCTGAAACTGTAAGGTTCTGCGAGAGGTTCTGAGCAGGCTTCCCTTCAGATTTCCTTTGAAAATGGTAAACAAGGGGCTATTCTTATGCAGCCCATGTTTTGGGAGCTCTTCAAAGTGTATTTCTTCCTGAATAATGGAGTCTTGTTGATGAGATGAGTCACTACTTAAGGCCCCGTTCATTCCTGTGGTTTAAGTGGTCTAATATAATTTGAGTAAAGGTGGTATTCCCCTCCCGCATTCCATCCCCCTCTCAAGGAAGTAGAGACTTTTTTAATATAAAAACACCAGAAGTATATTATCAAGCCAATGTTAACTTAATTGTCTCATAAGTAGGGGTTCAGATCAAGCACATAATTTTGTCACAATTAATTTCTTATATCAATGGTAAGAGCTGCAAAAATGAACCAGGAACTCAGTTAATTGCTTTTGGTCTTGTAAATGTTGGTACACAGGACTGCAGGTATATCTTTCAGATGTGTGCTTCATGTACCATCCAGTTCTGCTTACTAAAGATGTGTAGTATTACGGTTTTCACAGATTGTGTTTAAAATTCGGCTAGTTTATACTCGAGAGCTCTGATGCTGCTGAACCTTCTTAATGCTTGTTGTGAGTGTTTCGGTTCTGCCTCAAACCATGCAACCCACTTGCAAGAATATGTAGCTGTAACAACCCAAACTACTGTCGAATCTCCGAACAACATGCTCATGCATTTAAGTGTAAGCACTTGCTAATCTACATTTTAAATTGTTTGAATAAATAGCCTTGAGATGCTCTAGAAAAAATGTCTCCTTTAAAAAGATGTATTTCTCTTGGTGGAAATTACTCTACGTAGGGTTCATTGACACTTATTTGGTTTATGAAGTTAATGATTAATAAGCAAAATGATTTGAATGTATTTGCCTTTTCTTTTCCATGACAATCACCTGGTGGTTAATTAAAATTCTATCATTGGTTATATAGCATGAATATTGCCCAAAGAAGCAGAACGCTGTTACAAGGTCAAAGGCAAAATCACAGTGAATGTGTGAATGGAGGGGTAGCTGATTTTAAGTGCATAATTGAACTGTTACTGAATAATGATGTAGTGTTCTTTAAAGAGATGTGTCTTTAGACGTTGCCCAAAATGGAGCATTATTGAGGGGCAGTCCTAATGGATACAGAGATGTTGTTCCAGATCCTTAATGTTTAGTTGGAAAAGTCCTTGCGCCTTGTATCTGCTTTGTTGCACTTGTTCATCCCCTGCGTGATGGTTTCCTGGCTGCAGGTGTACCGCGTGCCGCCACAGATGGTGAACATGTTAGTCAACAGGAAGGCATGCCAGGTTTGATGGCATTGCAGATGGTGCAACTGGTTTTGAAGTGTGGGCTGACAAGAAAAGCCAGAGGGGTTCTATGAAGGTGAAGATAAAATGTTCCTATTTTTTCAGGGACTTTGTGAGGCTTGCTGCTGCATGTAGGATGGCCCTAAATGAAACCAGCATGAAGCATGAGAGTCCATAGAGTAAGTGCGTGAACAGCAGTTTTGAAGTTGCTTTCTGGGAGAAATTATTTAATTTTCTTTGGTAGAGAGAAATGGTTCTCAGCAGTCTTGGTTTTCTTGGTGATGTGTTTCTGCAGTGTGTTTTTAGTACCTAGGGTGAGTTTTAGGGTATTGGTATTATTATTTTGTCTTTTTTTCCCGGGGTTTTATATAGCGCAAACTTGACCTGAAGGTATCAGAGCGCTTTACATGAGCACCACTTGCATTGCAGATGGACACATTCATTTTTTTATTAGATACAGGGAGATTAAGTGATTTGCCCAGAATCACAGGATGTTGAGCGTCGTTGCCGAGACTCTAACCCGGTTCCCCAGATTCGAGGTCGACCATCCTAGCCGGCAGGCCTCATCCTCTCCCCTAGGGGAGAGTTGACTGGTCTGTCAATGTTCATGTTATTGACCGAAGTTTTGACCCGTTGTTGCTTGTTGTTCTTGGCAAACATCAGGAATTTTCATTTGGTTTTCATTCGGGTAGATACTGGACATCCAGTTCGGGATAAGGTGCAAGCAGTGTTTTAGGCTTTGTATTTATGGAACAGATAAACATTTAACTACAGTTGTCAACATATTGGTAAATGTTGGTGGTCTTTGTGAGTATAGACTCTGGGGACCCATGTAGAGGTTAACCTCATGCGCGCTAGCGGAATTCCGCTCCTGCGCTGAGTTTTTTTAAATCGCACTTTACGTGACGAGCTGGGCTCGTCATCAGCGTGCGAGGAGGCTACGCCATGACGAGCCCAGCTCGTCATCAGCCTGGAAGGGGTTAAAGAATAATTGGAAGCGTGAGGGAGCATTAAATGAAACCATGGAGAACTCGACAAGTGATAGGTATCTTTGAGACCTCGAGGTGTTCGTGTGAAAAAACGGGTACTGGTTTGAAATGTCAAAGAGAAGAAGAGCAATACATTTCCTGGAAATTTAATTTGAGGCTTTGGGGTGTGGATGAAGGTGGTGTGGTTGACTGTATCAAAGGCAGTTGAGAGGTCCTGTAATATTAGGAGACAGGTCAGAAGACCATGGTTTGTACATTTGCTGTCTTCATGCCATGGGATCTAAAGGAGATGGTTGGTGTTGATATAATCTTGAAGTTGTGCATAGACAGATTTTTCAATAGTCTATGACATGAAGTGTAGACGAGTAATAAGCCGATATTTGGGAAGGTCTTCAATGCCTAATGTAGTTTTCTTCTGGACTGGGAGGATCTGGTCTGTCTTGAAAGGTTCCTGGAGGTTGGAAGGCGTTGAAGATGGCAAGACGTGGTCAGACAGTTTCTCCATAGAGGGCTTTGATAAAGAATTAGGTTAAAACTTCACCTACATAAGTGGTTGGTTTGATGAATTGGAGGATGTCAGTGAGTAACAGACCTTTGAAGGATGAGCATTAATGGATGCAGCATGGGAGGAGAGGGTGTCGGGATCCAAACCAATTTGGTTTTGTCGATGTGCTGTTGGACCGTTTGTATTTTTTCATTGAAGATGTGATTGACAGCATTGCACTTGTCTGTAAAGTGGGGCTAGAAGATTTAGACCGAGTGTTGGTGAAGTGCTTGATTGTTTTGAAGAGTGTTCTGATTTAGTGGGCAGCCTAATTGATGGTGGTGTTTAGTATTTATGTTTTGAAAAACAGGGGACCCCTACTTAAACTACATTTGCTAGTTGTAGGGAACTATACACATTTATGAAAAAAATGAGTGAAGCGACACTCCCACTAGCAAGACACAAGATTATTGGCTGCCCATATGGTGAGTAACAGTCAAAGCGACCCTTCTCAATAATCACATCAAATTATTATAGAAAAATGTTTTTGATTAAGTTGTTTTTATTTTTATTGTGGATATTTTTCTATAATAATTTGATGTGATTATTGAGAAGGGTCGCTTTGACAGTTACTCACCATATGGGCAGCCAATAATCTTGTGTCTTGCTAGTGGGAGTGTCGCTTCACTCATTTTTTTCATAAAGGTGTTTAGTATTTAACCCCTTGCTTAATTTGTGCCGGTGCTCTGCACTGAATTCGTAACACTGGCACTTATGACAGTACACCACATGGTGGTGCTGTCTATTTGTGAGCCGAGCACATCAGTTTAACAATTAAATAAATATTTAGAAAATAATTTGTGTGTTCAGGCCATTTTGTTTACTGCTTTGGGTAGCATGGATTTGTCCAAACTGTCACATTTATAAGAGTGTGATGTTTAGTAGAGAGCATATATACTGGCAAGTGGCAACAGTGTCAGGCCCTGCTGGTAGTGCAAGCTGCAATGGCCTCATGAGCAATACCTTGGGCCCTAGCACTTATTTATTTACAGATTAATTACAGACATAGATTTGACTAATGCGATGCGTTTTTTGTGTTTTAACATGGAGAAACTCAGTAACTTAGTACTTGTGTTTCTTCTTCTTTCCTGTCTGCAAAAATGTATGTTTTTAGAATGCCTCTGTGGAAGGGTTCAGCATTACTTTTGGGGAAACTATGTGTACAACTGTGCTCTATGGAGCACAGTTGTACACATAGTTTTCCCAAAAGTAATTTAGAAAAGTGTTGACTTTAGGTGTGGATTTGGCCGGGCGAGAGGGGAGTTTAATCTTTGGAATGTCCGTGGAGAACTCTTTGAAGTATCTGAAGGTTTGTTCGCTATTTTTGGGTTGACCTTTGATGTGCAGGGTGAAGGCTATGGCAAGGTGGTCGGTCCAGTTTAGGAGTGTCGGAGGATTGTACTGGATAGTTTGTGATATTGAGAAGAATGGATGTGGCATTTGAAATTTATTTATTTGAACTTTTTATATAGCGCGAACAAGACCCTTGCAGGTATCAGAGCACTTTACATGGCACATAACGGAAACCGGTACAGGCATAACAAAAATTCTATATATAGGTGATTCCAATACTAGGTGCTCAATAATACAGACTAGTAAATCTATTACAGTAATAAGTAAATTAAATCAAGTGAATTTGGCCATGAGAATTGCTTTCACTTCTTTTTTTAAATGAGGCCATAAAAGGGTACAGTCTTGTTTCAGAGATCATAACATTCCAGACCCTGGAGCCATTCCAGAGAAGGGCCGATTGTAAGTTTTCTTTTTGGAAAATCGTTGTGGTCTCAGTAGAAGATTCCTGGAGCTTCTGGAGGCTCTATTCCCAGAGGTGAGAACCAGTTTCTGAGCTAGGTAGTATGGGGTTTTATGATGTGAGGCCTTGTGTGTCATACAAGCGATTTATAGATGAATTCTAGCCTCGAACAGTAGCCAGTTGAGGGCTATAAGGTCTGGAGAGATGTGAGAGTTTCTTTTTGAGCCAGTGATGAGTCTCGCAGCTGAGTTGATAAAGGCTCTAAGTGGGGCTGTCGTGATCGGGTTTCAGTCTTCTCAGGGTGTTTATGTGGAAATGAGCTCCTTTTGTGGCGGTGCTGATCTGTTTCTGCATCTTTATTTCTCTGTCCAGTGTCACACCCAGCGATTTCGCTAATTCTACGAGAGGTTGCCCATTGAGTGCTGTTAGATGCTTCATCTAATCGAGGATGATGTGAGATTTATTGGGGCGAATAGGAGGAATTCTGTTTTGAGGGAGTTTGTGTTTTGAGGAAAAGTGTTGATTTCTTTGTCATGCTGTACCACATTAAGTGCTTCAAAGAGGTTGAAGATGGTGTCTTGTTTTTGTCATACTGGAATTGTCTGGGAGGTTGAAGTCACCATTCATAGTGGTATTGGCATGTTGGATTGATGAGATTCCGAGGAAGTCTGAGAATTTGTATCTGAAGTCTTCATCTGTGCAGGAGGCCTGTAGATGAGTGGGAAGCCGGTGGAAAACGTAGCGGAGAGTGGGAAATGGCATGGGAGGAGCTTCATGTAGTTTAGTTTTGCTTACAGTAGTACCAGGAGAATGTATGGAGGATGTAGAGTCCTCTATGCCTATTGGCACGGTCTGCAAATAGCAGCTGTATCCTGACCAGGCTTGCGAGGAAGTGGGGTTGAGGAATTTGATGAAGATTGTGCTAAGATCGTAATGTCTGAAGCATGGGTACTGCAGAGTGCACTGATGAGCATGAGATGTAGTGTGGGATTTTTAGATTGAGGGTATTTGATGTTTAATGAGCGTGTATGCTGTTGAGTCTGTTATGCGGATGCTGTGTAAGTCTTTCAGAGGGCTAGGTATGATTGCTTGGATTAGCAGTGTGGTGTGCTGGGTGAGGCATATGATGCTCTTACCTTGCAGTGGAGAAAGAGTAGAGCACAAAGTTTGTCAGTACGGTAACCAAATTTAAAGTACTGAAATGAGTAACATGTCTGAATAACAAGTTTTTAATCTCAAGTGTTATTTTTATTAAAGAAATAGTTGGTGGTGCGGATACGCCATACGAAAAAGGAATTTTCAGCCTGGAATTGGTCATCCCAGAGAGGTAAATGTTGCACATGAACACAGCAGCAGGAAGTATGAGAAGGAATTAGTTGACCTAATTCTGGTATCAACTTTCCACAATGCTTCTGATTTATAAGCATATTTTCCAGGATATTGCAAGTGGATTAGCACAATGTGTGGCATACAACTGCTTTTTTTAAGAAATGTCGTTTATTCGCATTGATTCGTTTTTTACATTTGAAAAATACCAACTCTTCCAACAGGATGCATTTTGATTTTAAATGAGCATGTTTAAATTAAAACATTAGTTGATCTTGCTACACAACACTTTGTGGCAATATTCCTAGGCCAAGCCTGCACTGGCATGAGCATAGCCAAGACATGAATTTATCACCACCTTACTTTTGGAAAATAGAATGGTAATTTTAAAAAGGCACACATTGGTAAAATGCTTGCAGTTATTTTGCATGTGTTGTTTTAGTAAGCTCCTGTTTAAAAAATAATAATATATTATGTTAGCGTAACATCTCCTACAAATTACCCCATGTATTGATATTTTTAAAAATGTGAAGTTTCTAGGAATTTTTATTTCAAAATGGGAAATTGAAACTAACAATGGAAATAACCGCAAATATCAACGTGAATTGTCTTTGTAGTGAAATGGGTGCCATGGACAATCAAGACTTATTAAAGATTGCCATGATCTTTTAAGGGCTGCGTCAGGTTGCAGCTCACCCTTCAGCAAATTCGTCATGAGTTTGTGAATAAGTGGTGTATATCAACATACATGCAACTTGTTAACATGTTTTTGCAAACGTAGACTAATTAATATTTGCATGTTTTCAAGAGAATTAGGGCAGCCGCCAAAACTAAATTTTTTCTTTGCATATGCTCAGCAGAGTACTGGGGCGTATACAATGGTGGCCTGCCTTCTTTTAGTCTTAAACCTTTACTAGAATACTGATCTCTTACAATATCGTCTTGAGTGGACACTAATTATAGCAATTATTTTTCCTCCAGGAGTCATTGTCATAGCTCACGTTCTTAATAATTTTTTCGTGTTTTGCAGATATCCATTTGAACCCCCGAAAATCCGTTTTTTGACTCCCATCTATCATCCCAACATTGATACTGCAGGAAGGATTTGTCTGGACATTCTCAAACTACCACCAAAGGTATGAATGATACACATCTTTAGGGGTGGCTTTTAGTAAAGGCTCTTAAGAGACCACAGTTTCACTGCATGTCTTCGACAAACACATACATGATGACTTGTATCTTAGACAAGTAGCAGGAATTTATTTCTCTGTGCCTAATTTTTTTATACACAGGGTTCAGAATGAAAGCCAATCTTGTAGTGCTTTTTTGGCCTTTTTATATTGCCAAGTGTGGAATCCCAAGTTACTTCAAACCCAGATATTCTAGTCATTTAGTGTGCATTATGTTACAGCATGTTTGAGTGCAACTTATAAAAAAAACGTATTTGTTTGCTTCTGTAAATTAAAACTCAGGGGATGGGGAAGCAGGCAGGAGTGATCCCTATTCCTCCTTTTCACATTACATTTTTGAAGTACCACCTTGTGAAGCCATTTGTGGTTCACAAACCTGTTCATTGCCTCCTTGACTCCCATGAGATGGTCTTTATTCTAGAAATGCTTTTTTGTAACTGATTTCTCCTTTCCAAAGGGGGCCTGGAGACCTTCTTTGAACATATCCACCGTGCTCACGTCCATACAGCTGCTGATGGCAGAACCCAACCCTGATGATCCCCTCATGGCTGATATTGTAAGCTCTAGTTCTTCAATGTTAAATTTTGTTACATTAAATGTGCAACTCAGTCACTCCAACAATGATACATATGTAGTAATAGTTCAAATTATGTGCATGGTCTTTTCTCGCTGTTCATATTAAACTATTCACAAAACGAATGGAGTGAATAGGAATGGAGGTCTTTTACTGAGATAAGAATGAACAGGGTGGATTGTTGAGACGTAGGTTAGACTATTTTATTTGTTTGAGTGTGTAGGGCAATAGAGATGATCTTGATCATGACTAACTCTGCCACCTACATCTTAGGACCTCTGTTCCTTTCCAACCACTAGCACCACAGCATCTTACTGACGTTTGGTCGGAGGTACACTATTGTTAAGGAAAAAATGTGAGTTGAAGTATCCCTGAGGAAAATAGGGAAGTACAAGAGGAACAGGTGGCTCAGTCTTGTTACCTACTACGCTACTGTAAAGTCATGGTTTTAGAAATGCAGTTGATATTCTTGGCGATGTCTTCTCTAGACTTTGCCATCTCGTTCTTTGTGATGGTTGTTCTAGGTTCTGAAGACCATATCCCTCCTAATGGGACTTCCTTGTGTCCAGAACTGCTGACAAAGCCCTGTATGTATAATTTCCAGAATTGTAAGAGGTTGTCTCTTGCATGCTGGAGACCCTTATGGTCAATGTTTAAGGTGTGTAAGTTTGTATTGTAACTGTACCACATATCGTATCCAATATTGGAGGCCTAGGGATCACACTACCTCATGCAAGTATAAGTGTGTTTTAATCCACTCAAAATAATGGTGCAGAAGATGTTGGATTTTGATGTTTTTAATTAGACTGGTGGGTCATTACAAAGAGCAAGAAACTAAATGGATGATTATTTTAAGAAGCTAGGAAATAATTTTTACCTGATAACCACGTACGTATCCGTGGTATTTGTTCCCACTGATGGTTTTCACAGATGTATAACTAGGCATATTTCTTCTGGTTTAGAAATTGGGGTTTCCTTTTAAAAGATTCTGGGAGAAATTCCTCTCTTTGAAGAGTCTTGTACATGTTACACAGCCACAAAGATTAAACAGTGGGCCTAAGTTGACTGGGCTTTTCCTTGTGGTATATCGCTTTACAGGTTAATTGGGCACAGGTCTTGGACTTCTCATGTTGGAAGCAGTGAAGAATGTTTTTTTTCTAAATCCAGAGATACACAGGCCAAAGTAAAATTAGTATGACATAGAGGTTGAAAGTCTCCAGCAAACTAAGGCATCACAATAGAGGATACTCAGTGTAGAGAGAAAAATGTCCTAGTGTTGTATGATTCCACCTCCCCAAACACCTCTCAAGGCAAACACTAATGCTTACACAGTTTACAAGAAATGAGGATGGAATGTGTTATACCTTGGATATAATGTGTCAAGAGGATTGCCAATATGGAGGCATCTTTGTAGACTATTTCAATTGCACCTAAGTCACTCCACTACTCAAAATGTCCACCCTCACTGCTCAAATGCAGCTGTTAACCAGATTGGATCACTGTGAATGGATACAATAACTGGAACTGAAGATCAGCATGAAGTGCAAGATTGGTCTTCCCTGCCAGTCTCTCATGGACACAGCAATTTTTGTTGATCACTCTGTAGCAGTCTAAGCAACATTGATTGCCAGCTGCAAGAGTTAAACACTGGATAATTGAAATTACCCTGGTATTCATCCTCTACCATCCTGAATCACCATTGACCTTGTGCATGGTTACCATCCCCATACTTTTCAAAATATAGGTGGAACTATTTGCCAAAGATACTTCTTACGCTTGACTAAGCCAATTCATTCTTCAAACTCAAGGCATGTCAACAAAAGACGGTGACTAAATTTCTGTCTACTCATTGAAATTAAGCCTGTGCTATGAAACAAATAGAAACTTTGACCTATTGCATTACCTGCATTGTGGTAAATCGCTTCATTGTGGTTCAGTGAGCACATCCACAGGATGGTAACTGCTTTCAACGCTAATATTTTTATGTTTCACCTCTTAAAAATTCCCATCCCCCAATCTTTCTCTGATTATTAGCCAATCCCAGATCCTCTGCAGAACATTCTTTAGAAACTCCTGCTCCATTTTCTTTCAAAAGTCAAATAAAGTAGTGCTTAAAAAAACTTTCAGTGCTGCAGAATCAGAAGGAGCTGATATGCCTGCCCATTTAAAATAAAACAACGCTGACTCTCCTTGAGGAACACACTTGAAAGTTCTTTGCTGGTCCAAAAGAGTAATAGGTATCCACCATGGTGCACCACCATCTCAATATCTAATTTAAATCATACTGCTAAAAACTCCCAGGATACTGTGCTGAACACACTTGTTGCAGATGTTTTAATACCAGATCAAACAAAATCCAATTACTTGATCTCACTAGCAGCAGGCCTTACCTAGCCAGACCTTGTAACACCTTTGCTTCACAGTTTCAGATTTTTAAAAAAAATCCCCAGCATATGTTGATACTACCATGTCCACTGGCATTTCTGTGTTTGTCTTGGCATGGAGCCCTTCAATTTACCCTTAACAAATATCAGGAATGGGAAATGTAAAACGAATGCAATGTTGTTAATGAAGGCAACTGAGCTTCCTCCTTTTGTGCCTATCCCAAGCCCAAACATTTAAGAAGAAATTACTGTTTTCAGTTACTTAAAACCATAACAATTTCTCAAAACGTGTACAAAATTAAAACAAAATATAAACTTATCACAAAAATGCAAAGTTCTGCAGCAAAGAAGTTGGTACACCAGCAGTGCTCCATTCTTAAAGCTGAAGGTAAAAGAATACTCAAAAGGACCTCCAGATATGCTTTTGGCACAAATGACATGGATACGCCTCAGGTAGTATTTGCCTGCACCTCACCACTGTATGTGCACTCTCTCGAATTCTCACAGCCGGCACCAAAGAACGAAAAGAAGAATTTAAAAACCCAATTGTCAATAGTGTTCCTGTACACTATTGAGGCAATTGTTTAAGTTTCTGGAGTCCTGATCACATTTATGGTTGGCATCCAGGAGATTGATATTAAGAAGTTTGTTACATCATCTAGTTGCACAATCATCGGTTTCATCATCAAGTGTAAGATCATACACCATAGTTCCCCGTTAAGCTATCTCTCCACCCCAGAAAAGTTAATGGTGAATGAGGACTCTGGCTCACCGACAGCACCTTGTCTTTTACTAGAGGAAGGGTCCACATTCCTCTCAAACTTCTCTCTGCAAAAAGAGAAGCAATGATTATCTTTGTAGATTAGCCTATCCAGCTACCTCATTGGCCTATGGTGGTTCCTCTGGCATTGTATCAACCTATGCCAGCAAGTGCTCCGCCTGTACTGCAGACAATTTGTCCTGCACCTGTTGGTCCAGCACCTGGCTATCAATGACAGTTCCTCAAGCCTCTGCTGCAAGATTGCATAGGTCTCCTTCACCTCTTACAGACAGATAAGGAGGCATTGATCAAGAACACCAACAAGAGGAGAATCGCTCATTTGATAACGTTGGATAGAGACAAGTGACTACAGTTTATCTTTTTGACTCCTAAGTCACCCAGAAGAGTGTCTCCAGTAGATGAATTCTCACTTTTCATGAGGCATTAGCAAGAGGAGCAATTAAACTCCGCATTCCATTCAAGACTCTACAGACACTGTTTTCCTGCGATCTTTGAGTCTTAATATCATAAAGCAAAGCTTCCGATTCCTTTGTTTTCAGGCTTGAGCGAGCTATTAATGAAAATGTTTGGCTATTTCCATTTCCCTATCAGCTACTCAGCATCTCATTTAAAATTCTTGTCTACTGGAGTGAAATGATACACTCCACGGACTTCACCAAATGTTGCAATAGGAAAGAATAGTTTCTTAATATAGCCTCTACTTCTGCTCCTATAGATAGGGAGCAGCAGGATGTATGCCACAGCAAAAGAAACATTTAGAGCCTTAACCACAGCCCTCAAAAGCAGTAAGCTTGCTAGAGCTTTGTGGGATTGGGTAACCTACTTAGTGATGACCGGCAAGACTTGAGGTAGTCATCGAAGATCAAATCTTATCTAGTCAGATAATTAGTGTGTCTGTCGATGTGGCACATTTTTTTGCTTAAAATCCATGTCATTATCCTTCATTCATTCATTCATTGATAACTTTATTTCGGTCGGTTGACCATAAAAGTGCACATAAAATACATCAGCACAATCGATAAAACAATAAATAGACATAAAATGTTAAAACAGAATTAAACTAGAAGTTATCAGAGTACAAAGATAAAAAACAGTAGGTACAACAATTAATTTAAAAAGGTTAGTCTCCTACGCCACATGCCAAAAAGATAGCATGAAACCGCAAACACAATGGGAGGATGGGTATCATAGGTCAATATCATGCAAGCCTGTGTAAAATGCAAGAATCCCAAGTTCTTACAAATAGGGATTAGCCAACATTTTCTAATTGCAGAATAGGCTGGGCAAAAAAACAATACATGGGTTACATTCTCATGTTTATGATTACATGCAGGGCAAACTTTGGTATTTAGATTTTACCCATTTAGATGTAAAAGACCCAATAGGTAGAGTGCAGTACCTTAACTGAAGATATAGCTTTCGAGCTAATGGGGTTCAATTATATCCAAGAATTCCTCAATTTTGGGTTCAGATTTCACTAGGAGGAATTCAGATGTTAACCTACCCAGTGATGTAGAACTCGATAGCATATGAGCGCTCTGCGTGCGTATATGAGAAAGAAGTACCTTCTTTGATACCCCTAGGCAGTAAGTCTCTGGGCTTTCCCACAGTTCCGAAAGACCTAACCGGGTACTAGCAGCACGAATGTGCTGAAGCCAAGGGATCTTTTTATGTATAAGAAGAGACAAAATCTCAGAAAGTTCCGCTCTATACGCAGCCAGTTCAGGGACTGACCACAGCCTCTTCCAGTACATAATTGGCCTTGCACTGACGATCTCTTCTATTGGGACCATGCCAAGATCAAGCCTAAGAGGAATCCAAGGCGTACTAGGCGGTAATTAAACAACAGGGGGTGGTGATGGACAGAGTTTCTGAATTATGCAGAACACTCTCACCCAGTCAAGAGATCAGGGCTTAATCCAACACCGTTTTTTAGCTCACTGCACCATCCCAGCTCAGAACCTGCCTATATGCAAATTAGTCTGTCTCTGGCCCAGTGTATCATGGGAACAGGGCAAACCAAACTACCAAGCCAATTCTTTCACTGGGAAGGAAACAAGCTACCGGGGACGGGTTTCTGGCATTTCAGCCGTCTTCGGCCCGGCTTGCTTGAATCCTGATGGTGCAATGAGCAAGGGACTCACGTCTGAGTATACCCTTCCACGCTTACGGTGGACAAAATAATTAAACAGGGGGTGGTGATGGACAGCGTTTCTGAATTAAGCAGAACACTCTCACCGAGTCAAGAGATCAGGGCTTAATCCAACACCATTTTTTAGCTCACTGCACCATCCCAGCTCAGAACCTGGCTACTCAGCATCTCATTTAAAATTCTTGTCTACTGGAGTGAAATGATACACTCCATGGACTTCACCAAATGTGGCAATAGGAAAGAATAGTTTCTTAATATAGCCTCTACTTCTGCTCCTATAGATAGGGAGCAGCAGGATGTATGCCACAGCAAAAGAAACATTTAGAGCCTTAACCACAGCCCTCAAAAGCAGTAAGCTTGCTAGAGCTTTGTGGGTTTGGGTAACCTACTTAGTGATGACCGGCAAGACTTGAGGTAGTCATCGAAGATCAAATCTTATCTAGTCAGATAATTAGTGTGTCTGTCGATGTGGCACATTTTTTTGCTTAAAATCCATGTCATTATCCATCCTTCATTCATTCATTCATTGATAACTTTATTTCGGTCGGTTGACCATAAAAGTGCACATAAAATACATCAGCACAATCGATAAAACAATAAATAGACATAAAATGTTAAAACAGAATTAAACTAGAAGTTATCAGAGTACAAAGATAAAAAACAGTAGGTACAACAATTAATTTAAAAAGGTTAGTCTCCTACGCCACATGCTAAAAAGATAGCATGAAACCGCAAACACAATGGGAGGATTGGTATCGTAGGTCAATATCCTGCAAGCCTGTGTAAAATGCAAGAATCCCAAGTTCTTACAAATAGGGATCAGCCAACATTTTCTAATTGCAGAATAGGCTGGGCAAAAAACAATACATGGGTTACATTCTCAGGTTTATGATTACATGCAGGGCAAACTTTGGTATTAGATTTTACCCATTTAGATGTAAAAGACCCAATAGGTAGAGTGCCGTACCTTAACTGAAGATATAGCTTTTGAGCTAGTGGGGGTTCAATTATATCCAAGAATTCCTCAATTTTGGGTTCAGATTTCACTTGGAGGAATTCAGATGTTAACCTACCCAGTGATGTAGAACTCGATAGCATATGAGCGCTCTGCGTGCGTATATGAGAAAGAAGTTGCTTCTTTGATACCCCTAGGCAGTAAGTCTCTGGGCTTTCTCACAGTTCCGAAAGACCTAACCGGGTACTAGCAGCCCGAATGTGCTGAAGCCAAGGGATCTTTTTATGTATAAGAAGAGACAAAATCTCAGAAAGTTCAGCTCTATACGCAGCCAGTTCAGGGACTGACCACAGCCTCTTGCAGTACATAATTGGCCTTGCACTGACGATTTCTTCTATTGGGACCATGCCAAGATCAAGCCTAAGAGGAATCAAAGGCGTACTAGGCGGTAACCCAGCTAAGTTTCTCACAAAGGACTGTTCTACCTTTTTAAGGTTCATTATCTGCTTGTGCCCCCAGAGTTCAGCCCCATAGATTGCTGCCATTCTAGCCTTGCAGCAGTATATTTCCAGAGCTGGGGACAGCGGCCTAAATGTTGACTCCCTAAAAACTTTACTTATACCCCCAGTGAGCTGGGATAGCTTGAGTGTGGACTTAGCAGTCTGGGTGTTCCAATCAAAGTTCTCAGTTAAAGTAACACCCAGATAAACAAATGTTTTAACCCTTTCGAGGGGGGTACCATGTAGGACCGGATTTGGGTGTACCCGCTTAGGGGGTTTAAAAATCATGAACTTAGTTTTTCCCAGATTGATTTCCAATCCCCGAAGCTCACAGAACTCAACAAATCCATTGAGTGTTTTTTGAATGCCCGATGATGTTCTAGACAACAACAATGTGTCGTCTGCGAACATCAGAGCGGGCACTCTACCCGTGGCCAGTTTTGGGGCATCATTGTTAAGCACACCATTCAAATGTTCCACAAGGCCATTAATGTAAAGGCTGAATAGTGTGGGTGCCAACACGCACCCTTGGCGAACTCCTTTTTGGACTGGGAAGTGGTCTGTGAGTTCGCCATGCTTACCACACCTTACCTGGGCATAGTTGTTTATATGTAGCCTAGATAGTACATTTAATAAGTATGGGGGGGGTCCCAGGTCTGCCAGCACCTTCCACAATTTGTCACGCGGAACCAGATCGAATGCCGCCCGCAGGTCCACAAACACAAGGTAGAGGCTGCCACCCTCTACCTTTGCTGTTTTCCAATACAGGACCTGCAGGCGAAATATCTGGTCTAGGGTAGATGTACCAGACCTAAAGCTTGCCTGGAGTATAGAATCCTATCAAGGATGACCCTCCCCATCAACTTTTGTGAAGTATCAATTAGGCTGATGGGTCTGTAATTAGAGGGGATAAGCGGGCAGCCCTTTTTAGGGCTCGCTGGTACTGCATCCGAAGGATGCGTCCAGCAGGAGCCTTTTAGTTGCCTGACTCGGGGGAATGGGGACAAGCGTGTTTTACTAGCTTTTCTCCAGGATTTGGGTGCGTGAACGCGCACGTCGGCTCCGTCCACGCGTGCGCACTCAGCCAGCCACCACACAGACTGAAAGACACGCGCGCTTCCCCCCACCAGTCATCGGCTCTTTCTACACACACACACACGCATGCATGCATACACACACACACGCACACACACGTGCACACACAGGCGCACCCACACACACTCACACACACACACTCGCGCGCGCACACACATGCGTGCACAACCCCACCCCCCCCACCCCACTCCACTCACCGAGTTCTTTTCGTGTGTTCCTCTCTCCCTCGGCAGGCAGCGGGTCATCCTCAGCAGCAGGCGGGGCTCTCCACGAGCACGGGAGCCCCGCTAGCTGACACGCAAATCTTCCGGCTGACGGGCACAGGAGCGCTTCAGCACAGGAGCGCGGGGTAGGCTCCCGTCTGCTTCCTGTCTTTTTGCTGCCCCGCCCCCGTCCCAACACAGGTTGCCTGGCTTCCTGTTCAAGCCGGGCTGCGGCGGTGAATTTTGTTTTTCAATGAGGGGGTTGAATTTTCACTGTTTGGGTGCCAGCTTCTTATCCAAAGTGTGTGATCTTGGCCAAAAACCGATTCCCAGGAGCAAATGAGTAATGAAAGAAAATGTGTTAATTAGGGCTCTTCGTAAATTGGGATGCATAAAACCTAGTAGCTGCATAAGATTAGGCCTACTTGGAGCACTTTATACTTTACTTTCTTTATTTTGTGGGTGATATGACAGACACTAGCACACTACTTGAGTATTAATTTATATTCTGCATTTGTCAGTTTTAATTCGGCTAGAGCTTGTTCTCTGTTGATGGAAGCCCAGTAACCTGTCCTCTTGCCGGAAACAAGCTTTTCTTTCAGGCAGAAGCAATGGTGTTCACATAAGATTACAATCATTAAGCCCTGTCCTTTACAAAAGGGCATTGCTCCTCCACGCTCCTCTGATCCCCAGTTGTTGTTCAGGTAACTGTTTCGAACAATGGTGTTCTCATCAAAGCGCGGGTTCAGATGGAAGGCAGTGCCGCCATGGAACTTCAGGTTGATAGCAAACCTCTTAGCATGGTGCGGAACGGTCCCGGAAATTGTGATTACTTTAGAAGGGTAGCAACCCCCATGGATGTGTGAGTGGTACGGCACAGGACATTGTTGGCCATGCGGTGGAAATTGTGGAGTTGAATATGGATGGAACGATCCTCCGGGAGGGCACGTAGAAGGTGGGAAAGACGGAGGGAACCCCCCAGGACACTGAAAAGACACATTTTCCAATTTCACATTTCCAGTTATGTGCACGGCGTTAACTCTATGAAGCGGAATCCGGTGCTTGTACTCCACGAAATGTTTTCCGTTGACTGACACCATATAACAGTGATGGTTCACAAGGATCCTGATTTCAAAACGGTGGCCCTTGTGAAAAGGCATCATATGCTTTCTCTCCTCTTTTCCCCATTGGTTCCTCTCCTTGGTGTTGCAAACAACGACACCACCTTCGGAAAAGCGCGGGTTGAAGTGGAAAGCGATGTTCTCAGACGGCGCGCAATGATCACACTGCAAGTTCACAGAAAACGTGTCACCATGATGACTGACAGTGCCACTAATCACCAACACGGTCCCATCGCTGAGGCTGCCGGAGATACCTTGGGTGAAGGGCACCCACGGTCTGTAGAACTGGTTGTGGGGATGGCCGACCTGCATCTTGGCTTCCTGGATGCTCCGTGGGTGCTGAGGATGTGGTTATTATACCTGGTTAATAAGGAAAGCATGCAGCAATCGTGACAGCTAAAACTGCCCTGTGCTCCAAGACAGTGAGAGACAGTCTTCAATAGTCCCCCTGCCTACAGTACGGTGGATGCCTAAGTAACATATTAAACCACTGGTAAGTAGGGTTGCCACCTTTTACAAAGACATACCTGCCATTATTTTTTCACCTCGTTTTAAGATTTAAGAGTCAAACATGACATACAACGTTATAAAAATGGTCTTTCTAAAGTGGATTCGTTTTTATAGATCGCCTTTGTGTCTGATTTGGAAAGGGTCAAAAATGATGCAGTACACATCTGTGTATCCTCTTACATTAGTTGTACTTTCAGGTACCCTTTCTGGTGCACATGTTGCTGAAGATCTTTTAGCAGCAATACACCTAGAGAGTCAGAAACCTTTGGCCTGTCCAGCAGTGGATACATGTTAAGGTATGGGCAAAGAGCCTTTCAGGAGGCCTCCTAATAAAGCTAGCTCTGTTCTGCAGCTTGTATTGCCCTGATTAACTTGACTAATTCGTTTTTTTAACAGATTGTTTTAAATACTGTTTTTCCTTTTTAATGTGGGTGATATCTGAAAGTTTCTTTTAGACCAAAACGGTACCTCTCAAACATCACAAAGATTACTTGCATCAATATTACTATGCTGCTGCTGTGTTAAATGTTGGAAACATGAGTCTTAATCCTTCAATATTAAATGTAAACACAATTAAAATTTGGACGAATGTTCCCTGATCACATCACTTGCCTATCCCTGAGGCCTGCACTACTGGGCATTCATTGGCCACAAAAATTGCATTTGACAAAGGTTTGAAGCACTGTGCTAATATCAGCTGCCTATTTAATATGAATTAGCCAAAGGCATGTGGTAGTCTGCAAATATCAGCTGCCCATATGATGTGCATAGGCTTTCACAACTTGCCGCATATAATATACCAACCAAACAGAAGCCTGCACAAGTGGACATTTCTGGCTCGGTCATGTGACATTTGCAGACCTCTAGTATATGCACATTAATGCTTAAGGCAAAAACATTTAAAAAAAGGCATTGCCATTTACAATGCCAAAAGCTCTAACTTTAATAATGCGAGACCTATTGCATTGCAAATGCTTGTTTAGAATAGGGACAATTTCTGCTCCTAGCCAGGTAGGGGACGGATCATCTCCCTGCAGAATGCCATTAAATAGAACGACCAAATAGGGGGCCTAAATTTTAGGTTGTGCCCTAAACAAATCCCCCGGCAGTTTATCCAATCCTGGGGCCTTGTTGGGGAGCAATTTACCTATGGCTGTTTCGACCTCTACCACGGTGAAAAGTTCAACTGGAGCAAGGAGCGTAGGGGCTTCAGTCGACCATCCACATTCCTCAGCCCTGCTGACGCCCTGCAGTTGCTGAGGTTTAAGGGTACTGACAGGCAAGGCATCAAACTCAGAAGTACCGTATAGAGCAGCAAAGTGGCTTTCCCAGATTGAAGGGGCAATATTAGGAGCAAGCGCCTGGCATGCCCACTATGACCAGTTGCAACAATGGACCAGAATAATTTAGAATCCTTACACCTAAGTGCAGAACCCAACTCCTCCCACATTGTAGCTTCCCATTCCCTTTTATCATCACAGATTGCCTTTTTATATGTAGTGCGATGCACCCTGATGGCCTCACTATCATTAGTTTTTAGTGCTGTAAGCAAAGCCTTTTTGGCCTTCCTACAGGGGCTGTTAAACCATCAAGAAGTCGTGGTCCGGGTGTTGTTTGCCCTTCTCACTGGGTACAGAATATCTTTTAGTATGGCAACCAATTGATTATGTATTTGAGTTGCCCTGCCCAGGTGGCCGGATTTCCCCATCTCTTCAAAGAGCGGAATAATGGTTTCATATTATTCTGCGAGTTTGGTGATCGACGTTTGTACGTCTGGCCATTTAACCCTATGCCTACAGTTTGTTATTATTAGTGGCACAGTAACAGAGTGCTCAGTTGAAGTTGAACCCTTCAACCCGAAACTCCCCGGTTTAAGGGACAAAACTAGGGCATTGTGGTCGCTGTCAAACCTTTCAATGACCCTAAATTCATACAGCCTATCCCAATGCCTAGCCTCAATAAAAATATAATCGATTATTGAGGTATGATTTAATCGATTAATCGAGGCTCTCCCTGGTCTGTCAGGCTCCACCCTCCCATTGCATGCTCGTAGTGATGTAACTAGCGCAAATGACTGAACTTGCAAAACAAGAGGGGTCCATACCTTGACCTGAGAGGTCAATGGCTCTGGGATAGCCCAAAGCAAATCTACATCAGCCGGATCACCAAAGTTCGGGTCCATAAGGGGCTCAAAGTGGCAATTAAAGTCTCCACCCAAAATTAATACAGTAGAGGGGTCAATCGAGTGTATAAGGGTTAACAGTGTTTCAATAGCTTCTGACTCAAGGCCCCGCCTGACTGGCCTTGAATATACATTAATCAAAGCAATATCTGGCCCATTAGGCAAGATCAGCAAAACACACTGAACAGCCAACGAATTAGTTAGGATTGGTGTTGCCTTTACTGCCAAGTGCGTGCCAACCCATATAGACAACCCGCCTGAGGGTCTGCCCCTGTCACCCATACTTGCAAGAATATCGTATGTTGCAAAACCCTGGGCTACACTTTCTTTTAGCGCCCAAGTTTCTTGCAGCATACAAATATCATGCGAAGCCATAAAGGAGCCCCACTCTGGAATGGGCAATTTACTCTTAAGTCCCGCCACATTCCAGGATAAAATTTTTACTTGAGCATCAACCAAGACTTGCTTGGTCTGTTCACAATCCAAAGGGCCAGAAAAGTTGTTAGAGACAGAGGGGCTAACTTCTGCACCTTGCTCAGGCTCGCAATTCACTGGGTGTCCATCAGAAAAAGAGACAATTGCAGGTTGAGTGATTTGTACTGTTACCAAGTTTTTTGTTAAGGGGCTAAATGTAGCATTACCAACCAGGTAGTCAGTGGTGGGTAGTATATTGTTAGGGGGCCCCGTCTGTCAATCACAATCATCAAAGCCCGAGAAGGCGTTGAATCTATTTGTGACTTCCAGCGGGGTAAACGGCAGCAGGTGGTCCATCCTCCCATTTCTGATTCTGTTGCTCTTAAATGGTACAGTGTTCCACCTAGATAAGTTTTCAAAATTCACAGGGTTAAATGCATGTGTCCTATACCGCTTGTTAAAAGGTATAAGGGGTTAGTCTGCAGGCAAGATAGAGCCCCGGGGTATGTTATAGGGGTCACTAGAGGTCTTGGATAGAATTAGGTCAATTCATAGGGAACAATTGGGTTTCCGGTATTCCCTGGAGACCAATTTAGAATGTATCTAACAGCTCCAGGATCTCTGAAGTTGATAACAATTAAGTCCCCCTTTATGTCTTTTACTCTGCTTCCCAACCATTGGAGTCGCCGGACATGCAGGATTTCACCATTAATGTTATAAGGGAGCGGTCGATTTTGGTTAAGCCAATGCATAGTTTTGTTTTTTAACTGAAAGAACCCTTCCCTTTTCGCTAATGTGGGGACTCCCGTAAGAACAACCACAAATGGTACCGCTTCAGGAGGTAATTCTACTTGACGGCCTCTATGGTTACCTGCTCTAACGGGGCTAGTACTTCCCCTCTCATCTCGATTTTCTCCTGTGTTGTATTTTTTCTTATCTACCTTCTGTACGTCACTGGCATCAAGCGATGCCGATTTTTGGGCTGGTTTGGGGGGGAATTGCCCTATACTGTTTAGATTTTGTAGGCTTATTGGGTATGTTTACACCTTTATGGGGAACGGGAGTGGGAGTTAGCGCAGTATCTGCGGGGGGCAATGCTGGCTTCGCAAGGTCCTTAATCAACCCAGCATTGTTACCAATAGCCAGCTCTAAGTTCTCTAACCGTTGCTCAACCCTCTTCAACCTCTCTATTATGGGTAAAATGAATGACCTAATCAGGTGTTCCAAACTTTCCAAAGGAGCAACAGACATGCTTCCCTTAGCGGCAGTGTAGGGGGGTGGCTAAGCCTGGTGACGTTAGTACAGTTGTTATATCAGCTTTTGGAGTTGGTACAGTTGCTATAGGGGCCGTTAAAATTGGCCCAGTTGTTATAATACCCTTTGCGGTTTTACCAAAGTCAGAATGGCTAATCTTCGTTCTTTGCGGATCACCACCCCTCTTTCTTCTTTTGCTAGGCGGTGGGCCATGAACTTTAAGCATAACTGGATTCTTGGTCCTCTTTTTGACAGTCCCAACTACTGGTAAAGGTGGCTCGACTATCACATCTGATCCCATGGTAGAATTGCTACTAGGAAGAGATATGACATTTGTGTACAGATCATTGGACACATCGGGTAAAGGAGATGATATGTCCCGCAGGAGCATCGGAACGCTATCTGTTGAAAGAGGATCATCAATTTCGATGTGGGAGCGTACATCAGGTGGAGTTGTTTGTTTCAGAAGATCCAGGGGAGGTCCATTTTTCATACCTTCAACAGAGCGTCGCCGCTCAGCGCGGCGTTCAGCCAGTACACACTCCTTATCTATATCTGTGGCAACCTTCGTGAAATAGCTATCCAGAATACCTTTACTGGTTCCTCCTGACTTCACTGGTAAAGGTTTTTCAAGGTTCAGGGCCATGGTCCCACAAACAGAGAGTACAAACAGATAATCCTCGAAAGAATGTTAGGGTATAGGCCTAGTCCAGCCTCCTCTGGCCTCTGAGGGCCTAAGAGGGCCCGCCCTGTGCCCGGTCTTTGCCCGGCATCCCGCAGAGCGGAATAGGGATCTGAATTAATAGGGCGTGTGACGTGCAGGAGGCGGGGCTCGCAGGGTGCGCAGGCCAGGTCACGCAGGCCGAGTAGGGACTCCTGGTCAACTGAGTCCCTGCAGCGCTCCACCCCGGCCGCAGCTGATTGCCTCCACTCACCCCCAAGGTCAACAATGAATGTTAGTGCTGCGTCGCGGCACCGGCAAAGCGGCGAGGCACTGCAGCGGGTTAAAGGCTCCCAATAGCAGACAGAAAGCACACAGGGTCAGCGTCCAGGTAGGCTCCGTAATCCGCTCCTCTCTCCACGGACTTCACCAAATGTGGCAATAGGAAAGAATAGTTTCTTGATATAGCCTCTACTTCTGCTCCTATAGATAGGGAGCAGCAGGATGTATGCCACAGCAAAAGAAACATTTAGAGCCTTAACCACAGCCCTCAAAAGCAGTAAGCTTGCTAGAGCTTTGTGGGTTTGGGTAACCTACTTAGTGATGACCGGCAAGACTTGAGGTAGTCATTGAAGATCAAATCTTATCTAATCAGATAATTAGTGTGTCTGGCGATGTGGCACATTTTTTTGCAAAATCCATGTCCCCCTCCGGGGGTAGCTGTGCGCTTTATAAGCTACATGTCATTATCAGATTTATAAAAAGTTGAATGAAACTCGATCCTTCGTAAAATGTATTTATTTCTTGGGTTCATCTGTTTGTGGTTACCATGCAAATCATGAAGGGTACAAAATGAAGAAGGAAGCAGATACTTTGCAAGTGGTGAGTCTAGAAGGAAAATAATTCTCCTAATCCTAGTGGAAGCACTCAGAGAAGACGGTTTAACAACAATATTGTCAGTTTGCACCATATCAGCAGAAGCATGGAAAACAGTTAACAAAGATCTTGATTTCACCAGCACAGGCCTTCAAGAGGAAGAGGACCAAAATCTTCAATGACGGCTTGGAATGTACCTCAAGCTTCCAGACAATTACTGCCCTCACTGTTATTCTCTCTGGCAGTGAAGAGCATTACTTCGCGAAACCTATGTGTGATTTGGGTGCTGTCTTTTTCAGAACTATGTTTACGCATTTGTGGTACAGAGGCAAGTCGCATCTTGGCATACAGGTATAATTGAAAATCGCAATTCAATATGGCATATAACCATGGGAGAGTTAAATGCAGAAACTGTGGGTGACCGTGGCGGCAAAAACACCTTAGAGTCAAAGTGAGAGGCAATAAAGTGTCACCCACCCTAGTATAACAGGAACAAACATTGTTGTGCAGTTCTGCAAACATGTAACCTGAGCCTCAATAATAAGAATGTGCATCTTTATATATTTACTGAATGGATTCTTTAGTTTTTTCATATATACTCCTCTTCTCTAAGTTGCCCACAGCATGGACCACCACAGTTTGGGGGGCAGAGGGAGGTGGACAATTTACAGCAACGAGCAATGGTGAGCCTTGTGCAAGAATCATATGAGTTGGGAGTCTGTCTGTTAGGCTGGCAAGATCAGGACACTGAAATGAAATTAAAATAGGTACTAATAAAGCGCACGGCTACTCCACAGTGTCCCGGCGCTAAATTGGAGCTCCGCAGGTACTTTTTTATTAAGTCAGCAGGACAGATGCAGCCACTTCTTCCTTCAACAACTGTACCTACACAACCGCCCCCATTCTAGAATCCAACCCAACAACATTCAACTCATGCCTTAGCATGCGACCACGGGAGGGGCCCGAGCAGAAGCAATGCAACCCAACACATCTTTCCCCAATACAATAAACAAAAGAAAATTAAAAACCATAAACATTCAAATTAGGAATTTTTCTTTGACCTGTCTAAAAAGACCATAAGCTTGTAAGCATTACATAGCAAAACAAAATGTTGACGACTACACAATTACCTTTGAATTAATGCATAACATACTCCCGAAACTTTGTTTGCAACCTAGTTATCCTGCAAGATATTACAGGTGCCCTCGCCTCAAAGTGCTGCTCTCCATGATCGGCTTCAGATCCATGCTTCCTGGACACACCATCCCGATGTAACTTAAGTCACTTCTATTTTACTTTTGTTCCACCCTCTGCCATCTTCCAATTTCACTGCACTGCTTTTGACTCTCAATACAGTCTTGGGGTCAGTGAACCTACATTCTCCTTTAGGTAGAATCCTAGAACCTACTTCCCTTATTTTTCCTTTGGGTAACTCAAACTCGCCCATCCACCTCCTCAACATTTTGGAAGAGAGAACTCGTCCTCTCAACAAAATGAACGAAGAAATCTCTGCATCAGCGTTGGCTGTCGTGCGCATTGCCCATAACATTTTCTTCAGTTCTTGTTTACAATTCAACCCACTGGCTTTTGACAGTTGTATATTCTCCTTGATCACCCTGTTAAATCTCTCTTCGAAATCATTGTTCCTAGGATAGTATAGAGAGGTTTTTGTGTGTTTTATGCCAATGAATTTCATAAAGTCCCCAAATTGGCTTGAAGTGAATTGACATCCATTATCGGAAAGTACCTCCTCAGGAACCCCTTCCATTTTTAAAAATTTAAGTAAGAAAATGCCTTATTTAAAAAATGTAGTAACAGAACAGTGCGTGACCCAAAAGACCATTGGAGGCTTGGGCAGATGAATTATTGGTAGGTAAGGGTGCCTACAATGGAATTCATTCAATAATCTCAGTCAACAGTTGTACACATTGATTTCTTGTATGTTGGGCCCCAAGAGGTAGCTCAACCTTGAATAAATCCAAGCATAAATGAAAGAAATTAATATATGAGAGATTTCAAAACACAGGTATATCTACTTTTCTGTTTTTTTTTAATGTAAACCAAGAATGCGAAAGGGGTACAATGAAAAACAATACAACACCATGATTAAGGATACATGAAAGAACCTACAGATCAATGATGTAAACATCTATTCCAAAAGATCAAGATGAGAAAATTAGTCTAAAACAATAGAGAACAATTCCTCAATAGCCAAACATGCTGGGGAAGTAGATGTGGTAGTCGACGTTTGGTCTGTGGTGGCGATATCGTCCGTCAGACTATCTTCAGGACAAACATTAAGTTGTTTTTTTTAACAAAGAGACCCTTAAATCAATCAATCAATCAATCAAAGACATTTGTAGAGCGCACTACTTACCCGGAGGGTCTCAAGGCGCTTGGGGGAGGGGGGGCTGCTACTGCTCGAACAGCCAGGTCTTGAGCTTGAGAGGTGGTCTTGGGTCAGGCGCAGGTCGGGAGGAAGGGAGTTCCAGGTCTTGGCGGCCAGGTAGGAGAAGGACCTTCCTCCTGTTGTCGTTCTTCGGATGCGGGGGACGGCGGCGAGGGCGTGACTGGCTTATCGGAGATGGCGTTTGGGAGCGTAGAAGTTGATGCGGTTGTTGAGGTAGCTCGGGCCTTGATCGTGTAGGGCTTTGTGTGCGTGGGTGAGGAGACGGAAGGTGATTCTTTTGTTGACGGGGGAGCCAATGCAGGTCTCTCAGATGTCCGGAGCTGTGGCTGTGTCGTGGGATGTCGAGGATGAGTCTGGCTGAGGTGTTCTGGATCCGCTGGAGTCTCTTCTGGAGCTTGGCGGTGGTTCCGGCGTAGAGGGCGTTGCCGTAGTCCAGTCCAGTCGGCTGGTGACGAGGGCCTGGGTGACCGTCTTCCTGGTCTCGGTGGGGATCCACCGGAAGATCTTCCGTAGCATGCTCAGGATGTTGAAGCACGATGAGGAGACTGCGTTGACTTGTCTGGTCATGGAGAGGGAGGAGTCCAGGATGAAGCCCAGGTTTCGTGCGTGGTCTGTCGGTTTGGGTCTGTCGTCCCAGGCGGAGGGCGAGGAGCCCAGGATGAGGACTTCCGTCTTGTCTGAGTTCAGTTTTAGGCGGCTGGTCGTCATCCACTCGGCTACGTCTTTCATCCCTTCGTGAAGGTCGGCTCTGGCGGCGGCGGGGTCGTTGGTCAGGGAGAGGATCAGCTGGGTGTCGTCAGCGTAGGAGATGATGTTGAGGTTGTGTTGGCGTGCGATGGCCGCGAGGGGGCTCATGTAGACATTGAAGAGGGTGGGGCTCAGCGAGGATCCTTGAGGGACGCCGCAGATGACTTCGGTGGCCTCTGACTTGTACGGTGGTAGACGGACTCTCTGTGTTCTTCCGTCGAGGAAGGAGATGATCCATTCCAGTGCCTTCTCCTGGATTCCGACGTTGCTGAGGCGCTGCACTAGGGTGCGGTGGCAGACCGTGTCGAATGCCGCGGAGAGGTCTAGGAGGATGAGGGCCGCTGTTTCTCCGTTGTCCATCAGGGCTCGGATGTCATCGGTGGCAGCGATGAGGGCGGTCTCGGTGCTGTGGTTGGCTCGGAAGCCAGACTGTGAGGGGTCCAGGGATCCATTTGTCTCGAGGAAGGCGGCCAGCTGTTTGTTGACGGTCTTCTCGATGACTTTGGCTGGAAACGGGAGGAGCGAGATGGGGCGGTAATTCTTGAGTTCGGTGGGGTCCGCTGTAGGTTTCTTGAGTAGGGCGCTGAGTTTGGCGTGCCTCCAACTCTCCGGGAAGGTGGCGGTGTCGAAGGAGGTGTCTGATGTCCCGCAGGTGGGGTGCGATGACAGCGTCGGCCTTGTTGAAGACGTGGTGAGGGCAGGGGTCGGTTGGAGATCCGGAGTGGATGGAGTTCATCATGCGGACGGTGTCTTCGGTGCTGATCGGAGTCCAGGCGCGGAGGGTGGTGGTGGGGGGTGGTGGTTCGGTCGTGGCGTGCGTCGGTTGAGTGCTGAAGCTGTTGTGTATGTCCGCGATCTTGTTGTGGAAGTAGGAGGCGAGGGAGTTGCAGAGGTCTTGCGATGGGGTGATGTCGTTGTTTCCGGCGTTGGGGTTGGAGAGCTCTTTCACGATGTTGAAGAGTTCCTTGCAGTTGTGTGCGTTGTTGTCCAGCCGGTCCTTGAATGCAGTTTTCTTGGTGGCGCGGATCAGTTGGTGGTGCTTCCGGGTGGCAAGCTTGAGGGTGGTCATGTTGTCCGGTGTTGGTTCCCTTCTCCAGGCTTTCTCGAGGGCTCGGCAGTTCTTCTTGGAGCTCTTGAGTTCGTCGGTGAACCATGGTGCCTTCTTGCTGCCGGGTCTGCTGGGCGGGGTCCTCAGTGGGGCGAGTTCGTCCGTGCAGTTGCTGATCCACTTCGTGAGGTTGTCGGCGGCCTGGCTGGGGTTCGCTGAGCTGGCGGGAGGGTGCTGGCTCAGGGAAGTGGCGAGCTGGTCGGCTGTGATCTTGTTCCAGCTTCTTCGAGCAACCTGTTGCTGGTGGTGGTGGATCGTCGTTCTTTTGAAGGTGAAGTGGACGCAGCTGTGGTCCGTCCAGTGGAGTCCGGTGGCGTGGCTGAAGGCGATGTCTTTGCTGGATGAGAAGACGGCGTCGAGTGTGTGTCCGGCGAGGTGGGTGGGGGTGGACACCAGCTGCTTGAGACCGAGGTTGGCGAGCAGGGTGATGGTGTTGCGGTCGTTGTTGTTCTCCAGGTGGAAGTTGATGTCCCCCAGGAGGATGTAGTCAGCGGAGGGGAGGGCATGCGGGCTGATGAAGTCGGCGATGTCCTCGCTGAATTGTGATTCACTGATCATGAAAAACCAGATTGTTCAAGCTTAAAGTGATAAGACCTTCTGAATAGAATCCTAAAATAACCGGATAGGTAAATGAAAATCATGCCGCAAGGCTGTGAGTTTCACAAAGATGTGTTGAAAAAACATCCACTCTTTTACAAATAAATAACTTTTTTCTTCCTTGTAAAAACAATGTGCTGAGTTCTCATTCTAACAGTAGCACTGAACCAATCTTCAGCGAAAATTAACCTACTTATATTTAATATGCATGTAGCATCCACCCACGTTACTTGACCGAGCACAATATGTTGTGGATCCATTCAATGAAGTTTTAAAATAAAGGATATTTATTGCAATAATTCTAAACTGAATGTGTCATAACTTTGCAAACTGTAGCTGTGTTCCGCTTATGTGTTTTTTACAGTGCTCTTTTACACAGACAAGGGTGTGGTCTGCATTTCACTAAATCTTCCACATAAATTGCACATAGCTGTAACTTCATTTGAATGATCTGTACCAAGCACCACAACTATTCTATTAGCTCACCCGTTATTTTAATCCATTTATGTTTTTTAGTCATCCGAGTATAAATACAACAAGCAGATTTTCTTAAAAAATGCTGCCATCTGGACAGAGAAGCATGCTGTTCAGAGGAAGGAGGTAAGATTAAAACTTCCTTATCTGTTAGTCTGGTAAATATGAAAAAATAGAACTTGGCCTATGGGGGGACTGAATGATTTTCCTTTGGTACATAATTCGTTTTGTCTATAATTCGTTTTGTCCAAGCATCCCTTTGATTGTTTATGATCAGGGCTGCCGGTTTTATGGTATTTATTTTTTTAGATATTTCCATCTGTAATTATCCAAATTTGTTTTTTGCTCTTTTTATTTGTATTTGTCCGTATTTATTTTGTGTTCTCTAAAATGATTAACCCGAAACTAGTATATTTTCACATTATTTAAAAAATATCAAGTTACACTTGTAGTTGAACATCTTGTGTGTTAAGTGCTACACAAATCAATATACAATGCGTCACTCACATGCAATACAAATAACATGTCATTGAAACTTTAGTACAATGCACAACTGGTTAAAGCTTCATTAGAGAAATGTTTTTATACACCCTAGCATGTTAGTCTAAACAGCGATTTGCCTAGCAGTTATGATTGACCTAATCAAAGAGAACTAAAAAGCAGACCTGTTTTCGATATTTAAAAATATTTACAGACAGAAAAACTGATGGTTTTCTGTCTGTATTTTGTTGTGTATTTATACTTACTTCAATATGGCTACTTGGTGTCGGTAGTCCTTTCTTAGTGTTCTCATCTTACCAATCTCCCATAGTACCGAAGAGTGTTCTATCTGGTATGTGAGGATTCCAGCCTTGGCAGTTGATGATCTGGTCAGCTGTGAGGTTTACTGCTCTGCTGTACTAACTTAATAAATCTATCTTAATAACCTGAAGACATGTCCTGCTGCCTACCTAATCTACTTACATTTTGGCGACATTCTGCGCTGAACAGCCCAGAGGAGCATTCCAGAGAAGAAGACCAAGAAGAACCGCGCAGAACGAGCAAGACCTCACAACCAAGAACCCACCAAATTGCAGTCGGAAACATGAAGTAATGAAACCAGAAACCTGTGAAGCGCGAGAATCAAGTGAAATTTACTGCAAGTAAGAAGGAAGAAGAATCTAGCTGCATTTAACAGACAATCCCAAACAAGACATCATGCCACTGCAGCAGGAACCTTGAGGTAAAGAAACTGTCATCTTAAAGAAAACCTCCTATAAGAAAAGAAACTGTTAACTCTTTTAAATCTGCCAGTATAATTCCTCATTTGCTGTTAGTATTGTAAACTAAACCTGTATTTTACTCATGGTCTCCTGGGAGCGCAACATAGTGCCGGTTTGCGACCGGGGTCGAACAGAGATAAAGACGTGCTGCCGTATGCCCCTCACGGTCGGCTATTTTTGAGATGGTTGCCCTCGCACGTCTGCTATACCAATTGCAGAACCACCCTTACCCGATTTCACCTCATTGGTTTCGGCAAGTTAACTCAGTGCTTGGACAATTCCTTTGGGCGGGGGGTGCAGTGCGTGTTGGACTGCGCACCTGCTTCTTATCAACATACTGTGGAGGGCTGGCAATGTCGTACTATCAGGCTTCCCATCTCCTGATCCTGAGCGAATGGTGGTATGGAGATAGGGGGGACACTGCGTATGCTCTTGAGTGATAACTTGTGGGGTCCGATACTCTGCATACAATTCTATACTCTGCGCGGTTGAAGAAGAGATTGCCACAGGCTACCCAGGTAGTATTCCGGATCTGGAGGCATGCGCTACGTCATATGGGATGGTGGGGTACATTAACTGAGGAGACCCCTCTATGGCATAATGGTTGTTTGCCCGCACTGGCGTCCTTGCAGGGCTTCCGAAGCTGGGACTGCATAGGAATTTCAACGTTGGGAAATGTTATGACCGGCACGGCCCTTAAATCATTTCAGGATCTCAGCGAGGAATATGGCATGCCTCGGACCCAATTCTTTAAATATCTACAATTCCGCCACGGCATTGCACCTTACCTGGAGGGGATCGACTCCTTACCTGAATTTAGCCCACTAGAAGCGCAGGTATTTATGGGCGATTTGGAAGATAAGAAAATATCCTGCATATACCAGACCCTAGTTACACATTGTTCCTCCTCTCTACACAAATTGCGGGAATCCTGGGATAGGGATGTTGGAACGCTGGAAGAGGAAGATTGCCGGGAAGCCCTTGAAGCCCCCCGAGGTGCAGCTATTGCAATGCGCTTAAGACCCATCCAATTCAAATATCTCCACAGAGCCTATTACACTAGGGAGAGACTTTGGCCGGCGGGTCTGATTGAGTCCCCAGACTGTTTGAGATGCGGCCAAGAGGTGGGCACCTTAATTCACACTGTATGGAGCTGTAGTGTTTTAGTCAGGTTTTGGAAAGGGGTGTGGGACTGTTTGTCTGAGGTGTTGGGTTGGGAACTCCCTCGTACTCCGCAATTAGGCCTCTTGCATGTATTAGAAGGGGTGGGAGGTAATATATATATAAACGGCATCTGTTGTTGTTGGGCCTCGCAGTCGCCAAGAGAGATATGGCTCAGGCCTGGAACGATCCACTGGCTCCTCCAGTAGTGGTGTGGAAGAAGGGACTAGATTTTTGTATGTGGTTGGAGCACCCTATTTTTGAGGCCCGGGGTTGCCCTAGGAAACACTACAAAATATGGAAAAGATGGGCGGACTATAGGGGTCTATGGTTAGAGCCACCAGTAGAACCAGAGGATTGCACTGGAATGGTGTGAGGGGGCCAAATTTGAGGAATTGTGTACACTGTTCTATATGTGAAATTAATTTCAAGAACAAGACAATATCGTGCAGTGGGTTAGAGAGGGATCTGGGAGGGGGAAGTTGGTAGTGGGGGGGTGGAGGGCGGGGAGGGTGTGGAGTGGGTAAATGTTCTCTTTCAAATGAAGTTTAGATTGCCAATCATCTGATGCTGTCTACTTGCTTGCAGTCTTCTCCGGGATGCGGAGGGCTGCGCCTTGTGTGCAATCAATCAATAATTTGTTTTTAAAAAACATGTATTTTACCTGAGAAATCATCGAGATCCAAATGATGTACTTTTTTCAACGAAACTCTTAATAAGATTGAAAAGGAACCGACCGCAATCTAACCCATCAAAACGGAACAAGTTAAAACCTTACTTGAAGAACCTTGGTACGTATTTCAAGAGGGGAAAGGATTGACCTAGTCTATTTTGTCCCTTTTTGTGCTCAGAGTGATCTTTATGCGGCACAGTCATCTTCACACTGATGACGTAATCGAAATGTTGTTGGTGCTAGCGCAGGGTCAGCGTGTCCTACGCCGCACGCCTTCCAGTGCTTCCCCTGTTGCCTAGTTACCAGCGTGAGGCCGTAGAAGGACTTCCAGGCCGTCTTGGCGCATGACCTAAAGCTGCCATATTTTGTATGCTTTATTTGTTTTCTTCTGAAGTACCGCCGAGTAATTAAAGGAAACTGCCAAACTGGCACGAGATAGCAATGTCTGAGAGCCTAAGTGAAAGGGGGCTGCCTGTACTTACCTCCGCTAATGAAGTGACGGCCCGCCTCTAAAACTGAAGCCATCCGGTACATGAATTTGATGTCAAGGTAAGAGAGCGTATGCATCTCTACTGTCTTATAGCACTTTCAAGGTCATTACCCTGCGCTTTATGGCTTTCCCATCAAAGGAATATAAGCTGTGAACTTGGGAAATAAGCTTCGAATTTAACGGGTCTTCGTCAATGATATGGTTTGGTGATAGAAGGATCACATTTGATTTTATGAGGGGTTTCACCTCACGAGCAAGCGTGTTTAAAGGCATTTGTAGTGTAAAATATCGGACAACAGTGCCATCTGGAGGATTTTTAAAGTATTTCATCAGTGATTTTGTTCCTTTTAATGACAAATAGGAAGGTCACACAGTAAATCTACATTTGGAAAACCAGAATAAAACTCAGGCGGTACAAAAGAACTGAAAGCTGCATTTGAGATTAATAAAACGTACTGAGAGGTTTAACATCTAGTGGTTTGTGAAAGCATTTTTATCTGGCAGTATGAGTCATCTATGAAACGCAACAGAGTGAAGTTCCACCAGACATGTTGGATCACAACAACTATGAGATTTGTACTATGAGACATTTGATGTTGGAGAATACACATATGTTGTGTGATGGTTTTGGAGGCGATTTTCTAAAGCACTAAGTCAAGTCTCAGAAGAAATGTGAAGGTGATAGTGCGGTTGTGAGCGAAACTTAAAATTAATTTAAAAACCTTGGAGAGAGTAACGAACTGCAATTGGATATTTTGGAAAGTATATGTCAAGCACCTTAAGTGCACACAGTTATGAATCACCAAAGGAGACTGTAAAAATAGTAATACCTTCATAGCAACATATTTCTTCCCAGCCTATAAAAAATAAAGAATTCCAGGGACAGTGACTCACTACCACGAAAGAGTCCTAAGACCTAGATGGAGAGTCTTGTGGTCCGAGGGTACAAAGGGCCCATAATGAGCAGTGGGTGAATGTGGTAGTGAGCATAGGTCCTGGAACTATGACATAAAATCACAACAGAGTGCCCACAACGGGGAACAGCGTTTACAACGCAACTTTTACCACGCAGTACCTTTACCACACAACTTTTGCAACGCAAGTCATTACAACGACTTGCGCTGGGGGGGGCTGTAGGATAGGGAATCGTTTAATTTACTATCCAAAACCTTTCCTACTATCCACGGGGACTGGAGTTGGAATAGTAAATTAAACTATTCAGTATCCAGCGACCCCAACGCAAGTCGTTGTAACGACTTGCGTTGTAAAACCTGCGTGGTAAAGGCATGCGTTGTAAAAGCATGCGTAGTAACGAAATACATCCCCCACAAAAATTCCCAAACTGGCAGTTGGCACATGTAGGAGTGGGCAAAAATCCTGTGCCACACATGGTGTCGCTAGACCTAGATGGAGAGTCCTGTGGTCTAAGGGGACAAAGGACCCATATTGGGCAGTGGGTAAAGTTGGAGGTGTGCAAAAGTCCCAGAACCACAACTGAGAGCTGGAACAGAGAGCCCACAAAGGGGACAAAGGTCCCAGAAGAAGAAAAAAGAGCGAGAAAAAAGGTTCCAACCTATCTAGAAGGGGACAACGGATGTCCCAGAATCAGTACCAGGAGTGGACAAAGGGAGTCCCAAGACCGGCAGAACAAAGAACCGGGAGAGGACAATGGATATCCCAGGACCGGCAGAACTAGAAGGGGACAACAGATGTCCCAGACTCAGCACCGGGAGTGGACAAAGTGTGTCCCAGGACCGGAAGAGTTCACGACCTAAGATTTGTGACGGACAAGAGCTCCAGTACCACAACACAAAGTTGTGGCAAGGTGGTTCTTTGAACCGGGATAAATGTTCCCCGATTTGAACCGGGCTTTACAGCCCACAGTACTGAGACAGTTTGCCCGCAAAAGAAATAAAATTTGAAGGGTAACCCAGAGGCCCGAATGACAACTAGAGGCCCATAACTCGAGAATAAGAACCAGAACCTAGACACCTGGTCCCGAACTTCATCTTGGACAAGAGATCTGGCTCTAAATTTTTCTACTGGAATATCCTTCCAGAACTTTTGACCCATTGAGGCACTTGTTGAACTGTTCTATGTTCAACATTGAGCGAGAAGCCGCGACGGAAAAATACTGATTGGAGAAAGTAAACTGTCTATTCCCGTTTTTGCTGGCCACAATGACGGATTGTAGAGAGTAGACTGGCTCTTCTTGTTTTGTCAATCGAAGGGGAGAAGGTGGTCATCATGATCTTCATCATCATTCTCATCTTGATCCTGATTCTCTTCCTTCGTGATCTGGAAGTCCATGATGTCGCTGACCTCCTACGTGTTATGTTTTCTTCTTCTTGTTGTCCATGCTTTAACTCTTACTATGTGTTTGAGTCTTTCATTTTTGTTGTATCTGTAAAGGGAGAAGATATGTTGTATATTTATACTTACTTCAATATGGCTACTTGGTGTCGGTAGTCCTTTCTTAGTGTTCCATTCATACCAATCTCCCATAGTACCTAAGATTGTTTTATCTGGCATGTGAGGATTCCAGCCTTGGCTGTTGGTGGTCTGGTCAGCTGTGAGGTTTACTGCTCTGCTGTACTAACTTAATAAATCTATCTTAATAACCTGAAGACGTGTCCTGCTGACTACCTAATCTACTTACAACATATGTTATCTGTTAAAATCTGTGAAAACAGAAAACTGGGAGCTTTTATTATAATATGTGAATTAGCCATCTTCACTTTAACCGTGTAAATACATTCTTAAAGCTGGCAAGCTTATTTGTCTTTTTTTCTCCTGCAACACATCACACCTGTAGTTAGCATTTCAGCGATTTACTGTCATGATTTTGAGACTCTGTTGTCCGTTTGTTTTTTAAATCTATCCATGACGAAACCAGAGTGTGATTTGTGTGTGGCCATTCTTGGAAGGAAATTTCTTACTAAACATGCCCAAGCCTGATGTCCTTATATCTTGGAGTATGGATAATTGCAGACACCGTTAATATTAGGAGTACGACAACGTGTGCTTTAGGTGAAAGGGTGATACAGGCTTAGTTTTACAGTGAGTATATTGAATTTGTAAATCTAGAATTAATTTAGTATGGATGTGCTCCGAAGATGGTTCATTATTGTATTCCTTGGGTAACTGTGTTCAAGAATCTAAGGTTTTAGGGATGTGGCTGGTGGATACTTGCTTTGAATGTAATGAGAGAAGCAAGAGGCTGAACTGATTGTAGTTGTGCCGTTTTACTTACTGAAGTTGGTGAGAATGCCTATTGGGTGGGTACATTAGTAGTGGTGCCACAATAGAATTTGATGCTGTCTCTTTTGTTTAGATAATGAAGTCTCTAAGTATCTTCCCTGTTCAGAAACACAGCTTCAGTAGAATTGGACATTATCTGTGTTAGGGATAAAGCAGTGTATAGAATCCATGCCATTGTCAGATGTTGCACTTCATTGATGGATGCAGGGTAGTTACTGGAGTCGGAGTCAGTGGTGTAACATAGGCCCCACAACCCCTGCGATTTGGGGGTCCCTCAGCACAGTACCCTGACCTGAGGGCTCTTGATTAAGTCCGGAGAGTGTCCCCTCCATGTACCTTGCAGGGGGGCTTCCTCAAGTTTTGTTAAACTACTGGTCAGAGTCTCATGACTCTGCCTTCATCTGTTTTTTCATAGACTTAGGTAACCATCTCTACTGAGCCATAATTATTTTCCCCGTCCATCATCTCCAAAGAGAGCAGAATGCCATCACTTATCTTCTCATTAGACTACACAAAGTTGAATGAATGAATGAAATTCTAATTCTGTAGTGCATGACTACCCTGAGGCCTCGCAGCACTGATTAATAGAATGGCAGAGAAGGTCAGACCAGCAATGCTATGGAAGCGATCTAAATAGATGGGTCTTTAAGAGCTTTCTGAAGGCCAGGAGGTTATAGTTCTCTCGGACGACTAGGGGGAGAGCGTTCCACATCATTGCAGCATTATACGAGAAGGATCGTCCGCCCCATCTCGCTTTACGGATCTTCTTGGTGGTGGCCAGGCACAAAGAGCTTGAGCACAAAGTTCTGTGGGGGAGATTGGAGGTGACCAGAGAGGGTGCATGATAGCCGGGCCAGTCTTCCAGATGGTTTTATGAGCCAGACACATGGCTTTAAATTGTCTCCTAGATGAAATCGGGAGCCAATGAAGTTTACTCAGTGCTAGTCTTGCAGATTGCCAATGTGGGGTCTGGATGAGCAGACAGGCTGCACAGTTCTGTTTTATTTGTAACTTGTTGATCGTAGCCTGAGGGGCTCCCAGATATAAGGCATTCCCATAGTCCAGGCGAGAGAGTAAAAGGGCCTGGACCATAATCCTTCTCCTTCTTTGGGGAAGATATGGGGAACAAAGTTCCCCTAATCTTCCCCAACTTTCACTTCATCAATGACTCCCCATTACTCTAACAAAAGAAATACAGTTCAAACAACTTTGTCTTATGTGGAGCCATTCACCTAAAAGGGTATCCTTTCCTCATTTTAAAAAGTCTCCCAAAACATGCTTCTCGGATACTTTCACCCTAAGCCACCAAGTTTCTTTTGTCCCCCAGTTTAGAAAAGCTAAAGCTGGCTGCCACACCTTCAGTGTCTGTGGATCGTGGCCCTGGAATTCTCCTGTAGTCCTCCAGGAGCACTCAACCCCACCTAGCTATTCAAATGGTCACTAAGACCGGACCGGTACCTATGTAAAAACAAAAAGAACAAATGATAAACGAAATGCCCATCAATGCAAACATTCACCCACAGGCACAAAGATCTGGATTTAATCCGTTGTCTTTTTTCCTCACCACGCTACCTCAGTTTGGACCCAGCCATATGCAAATCAGTCTTTACCCTGCTGCTCAAGGGAACAGTCCAACTCGAACTTCCCTGGACCAGAAACAAGTAACCTGGGACCAGTTTCAGAGTATCACCCCCTCATCAGCCAGGCTAGCATGAATCCAGTGTCACAGTAAGCAAGGGACCCGTGTCTGGACATACCCTTCCCACTTAAGGTGACAAAAAGAACAAATAATGGACGGAATGCTGAACAATACAAACATTCACCCCCAGTCACAATGATCTGGATTTAACACAGATCTGTGACTGGGAGTGAATGTTTGACAATGTTCAGCATTCCGTCCATGATCTTATTGTGTTGTTATCTCTGTAATACTACTTCCATGGTGTACTGTTGTATTTCAGTAATTCTGTATTTCCACTGAAAGTGACTGTTGTAGCTTCATATTCTTAGCTCTGTATTCTCCTGTTTCCCCAGCCATTCTTGCTCCTCTCACCTCGAGGACACCCCAGTAGTGTGCGTTTCTGTGTACATCTACTGTTAATAAATAAGCATATGATTTGGTGCTGTTCAGCATATGACTTAAAATATTCAACTAAAAGTATGACCAGCCGTTGTAGGTGGTAGGGAAATATGGCATTTAATTATTCACCTTAAAGAAATTTCTGTTAAAAAGATGTCTGACACCGAGGTATGCTTCATCACTGATTTTGCCCCAAAACCACAGCATGAGACTCTTCTCATGCTTGGGTGGACTCAAAACAAGGAACACTAAGTAGAAGATCTATTTCCTTGCTTTTCAAAGATTAGATGCTATCCATGTTGTACTGTTGCTTGTTGTTGAAGGGAATGGGGCCATAACACAGCTACAATTACCTGGCGCTAGCCTACTAATTCATTTAGTTTAGTTTGCAAAGGCAGGATTAAAAGACTGGTTAGAAGGCATTAGGGATCAATATCAACCCCCTTACCTGGGTCAGTTTGTTTCAGTCACTGTTTAAAAAACCAGTCGGGAAGTCTGGCTTTTTTCAGGCCCAGAGTCGTTTACGACTACCATCATAGATCTTAGCGTTCTTGGATAGGGTATCATCAATCTGGTTCAGAGACTGAATTGGCCCGAAATCAGGCATGTGTTAAATGTTTAGTTTTACCCATAGTTTCATATTTTCCACCAGATTAAAAAGTGCATGACTGCATATTATGTATGGTGACAACAGTCATGAGTATCACTTAAAACATAGGAAAAAAGCATTGGTAAAAACCATTAGTGAGAAGAACAGCATACCATGCAAGTCTCTTATTTTTCAAAAACAGTGGAAATGAGGCAGGGCTTTGTGCAGAGGAACATTGCTGCATCCATCTAGACTCTGCCGAGACTCGCCCACTGATAGCCTGCCAAACGGAAGTACTAGAGTGGACGAAATCAGACTGCTGTTTGAGTGATTGTCTGAATGTGTTGTCAGCCTGGAGTCCCTTTAACTGCACCTGTGCAGTCCTAAATAGATCAGAACAAAGTGGAATAGGCCTTTTGAAGATTCAACTGAGCACAGCTTAATTTTCTCACAACTGCACGGAGACCGACAACTGCACCAGTGGAAGACTGTGGCCAGGAAAAAGAGGGGTTCTGTTAGGTGTATTCTTAAAGCGCGCTTTCACCTGCGAGGGTATCCTGACACTGTGTGTGTGTGATTATTATACATTTTTGTAATACTTTTTTTGCCACTTAAAGGCCCTCTGGACTGTTTGTGGGAGCAATAATTTGAGCAATACTGGTGCATGGTCCGACAGTGTGTGTGGCATGTGTTCAGTTTCCATGGTCCTGGAGACAGCGTCTTTTGTCAACAACCAGAAGTCTAATCTAGACCACTCTGTGTCGTGCGTGGAGAGGCAGGTGCCCTCCAGTGTGTCCGGGTGCATCTGCCTCCAAATGTCAACAAACTAGCTCTCCTCCATAAAGGACTACAGCTCTGCCATGGCCTTGCTGTGCATGCAGCGGGCGGCACCCAATCTATACTTCTTATCATCTTGGATCACATTAAAGTCTCTTCCCCTTCCCCCCCCCCCCCCCCCCCCCCCCCAGCACGGTATCTCCACCTACTTTTATGACCTTGCCCATACCCTGAAATAAAACTCTGGGTCATCTGTATTACAGCAGTATACCGCCGCCAGTGTAATGCGCTTCCCTTCAAAGTGTCCATTCACTATTACCTATCTCCCTTATCGATCTAACAGGGATTGTATTGTGGTCCAGACCAAGTCTCTGCGGTTGAGTAGTTTAAATATTTTGCTGTATATGCATGGCCCCAGCATCTGGAACGCAACCTAGGTAGTGATTCAGTCGTAAGATTGGTTTCCTGTACGAAGCACACATCAATTTTGGGCCAGAGTAAGTAGGACTGTACCAGTCGTGACTTCCTGTGGTCATTCAGACCGTAAATGTTCCAAGTTAGGAACATGATTGATGTCATCTTAGTTTTATGTGATGTGAGATCCACTGTGGACAGCCCCAGTGCCGCACCGAGGATGTTGCGTTTGCCTCCCATGTCCACCCTGTCACCCAATTCCTGACCAGTGCGTTTGTTGATTGTGCTGAATGTATGCTCGGGCCTCCATTCACCCTAGCATAACAATAGACATTGAACTCTCGCATGACCCCAAAAACAACTTGAAAACCTGCCCCCACCCAACCACACCAACCCCCCCCCCCCCCCGCCCCCCAATAAGGTTGTGACCCCATACCCACCCCTCCACCCCAACAACATAACCTCATGCAAACGCATGCCAAAATGGGAGCTCTCCCTTGGGGAACTGGGGGTCACCGACAAACAGCCTCACCACATCCAGTGAGGTGGCCAATCCTATCAAGTGCCCGGTGGACATTCTGGCTAGGAAGATAGCAGTCATGTGTCTCATTTAAAACCACCAGAATCGGGCCTCTGCACTGACCTTTTACATTTTTATCAGGGTTGTTAGGGTGCTTGCTTTATGTTCGGAATTAGCAGGATAGAGGATTAGTCATTGTCACTCAGAGTGGTATTTGCCCCAGATCTTGGGCATGTTGAGGGGGAATATTTTGGATCACCTATGTGTCTGGCAAATTCCAACGCTGACTGATAAGTAGTTTTTCTGGGGAGAGAAGACCATAAGGTTTTCCTACCTACTGAAGCTATCTTTTCACAGGGAGGAAGTCTCTACGTGGCGCGGGCTCCCCGGGGTTGATGTCAGGGTAGAAGGCTAGAGTGTTACCTTGATGCTTGATAGTGCCACGTTCTCTCGCCTGGTGCCCAGTAATTTAATATTTGTGCAATATTGGGCCGAGGGGTGTATCCGACCAGGGGTTAAGGGCCCAGAGAGCGATGGGCTCTCTCCACTATAAACATGGTAGATAGATCTGTGCCAAATAAGTCTCTGAGCAGTGATTCCACATATTTTTCCATTGTCAACATAGCAGTGGTTTCAGGCACTCCCGTGATGTGCAGGTTATGGCGCCGGGGGTGGCCTTTCAGGTCTTTGTTATTGGCTGTTATAACTGAGAGGGTTTGCTACATCTGTAGCATCTCTTCCATGGTGTCAACTTGGTACTCCTGTGCATCTGCTGCTATTTTCTCTAGCGTATCCAGCTGTTTTTGTGTATATCCACTTTTTTTCGTACTTGATCCAAGCTGGCATTAAAAGCGTCCAGTTTTCCGTCTATGGTCTTCAGGCTACACTGTACCGCCAATAGTTTAGTACGGAGGTCAATATCTGATTCCTCAGGTTCTTCCCTAAAGGACGCGTCTGTATACTGCAGCGCCTATGCACCTGTGTGTCGGGTCTGCCTTTTATTGTCAAATCTGATTTTCGACTGCTTGGCGTCTGTTTTCCCCATCTTGTGTTCGCTACAGCAGAATACACACCAACCACGACCGCGTAATATGTGTTGGCCCCACTGTGGCCCGATATCGGTAGTCCCCCAACACTGGGCAGTAGCAACCCCTCCCCATACCGACAGACCACAGGGATCTGGTTAGGGTACTCTGTGCATATCATCCGCTTCCATTCCTTACAGGATACTGGGCGCACTCTCCCTGTGATCAGGAGCCGTGTCAGGCAAATGTTTTCTGTTAAATCCAACTCACTCTGCTCTTTAGGGTGTACCGGCTCCTCAGCGTAGCTCCTACAGGTGGTCGGTGCAAAGATTTCTATTTTTGTGTAGGGCCAGGATGTTGTACCTGCGCGCTAGTAAGGCAAGTATATACGTGCTGTCTACAGCTTCTAAGGCAACTTGGGCTCCTGAGCACCCAACGCCATCTTTGCATGCCTTCTTCATCGGGGGATCGGCTATCCCGCCGCACTTCCTGTAGTCTAGTCAAGGCCCACCCTAGTGCAGCTCTCCTTCTCACACTATTGTGCTCCACAGATCTCGCAGTCTAGGCCAGTCCAGCACCAGCTACTATTTATTGGCCACACTGCGGCATTGACGCCCAGCACAACAGCTGCCGCACCAGTCCCGAAGTCGGGGTGGGGTTTATGCACCTCACCTACACCCCGCAATCATAGAGTGTCGGGTATGCGCCGCAGGCGATCTTCCCCGCAGGCCAACAGTCTCAGGTCGAACTCAGTTCGGCAGTCCGTATCCGGCATGGTGTGCAGCGATCCTCCGGCGCCCGACAGCCTATCTTCCCCAACTCTGGCCCGGAGCACCGGAAGCAATCCCAACAACGCTTTTCATGCTCTGGCGCCAAGGATCACAGCTACAAGGTCTGCACACCCGTTCCTGTATTGTGACAATATGAGTTCCGCCGGGCAGTGCTAATAAGTGAAGTATTTTTCCTTGGCCAGCAGAGCCTTCTCCATGGGTGGCCATTTTGCTGCTCGGCTAAGCCACACCACCTGCCTATTTGAGTTAGTTTAATTGAAAAGTCTGGTCTTCAACTTCTTGCAGAATTCAAGAAGAAAGGAGGCTTGATGTGGAGCGGGATGTAATTACACGCTTTAGGAGCGATGCAAAAGTACTCCCTTCCTCTTGATCTGGTTCAGTGTCTGTGTGGGATACTTCCGAGTAGGAGTCCTGTGTAGCTGGGGTGTTTGAGTGTTTGGTGGAAGGAGATGTAACTGTTCAGGTAGGTAGGGCCTGCATTGTGTAGTGCCTTGAATGTGTGTGTGAGGAGTCTGAATTGGGTAGGTTTGTGTATTGGGAGGCAGTTTAGTTCCCTGAGGTGTGGTATGATGTGAGTTCTAGGTGGGAGGTTGAGGAGAAGTCTTGCTGGCGAATTATGGATAGTTTGTAGTCTTGTAGTGAGTTGCCTGGTGATCTGGGCATAGAGGGTGTTCCCTTTGGTGACTAGGTCATGAGTGGTAGTTTTTTTTGTTTTCTTGGGAGCCATTTGAAGCCCTTCCTAAGCATCTTTAGTATGTAAAATCAGGATGCAGTGACTGCTTTGACTTGTAGGGTCATGTCCAGGATTATTCTGAGGTTTCTGGCGTAGTGAGATATTTTTGCAGACGATCACTTCTTCTGTCTAGTTGAGCTTGAGACAGTTGGCCTTCGTCCAGTTAGCGACTTCGGCCACGCAGGCGGTGAGCTTGTTTCTTTTAGAAAGAACCACTAGAACGGTTTTGGTTCAATATTATCACACACAATATATAGATCCTGCAAGATAAGGTGATCATGCACAGGGACAACCGTCCAGAATGCCCTAATAATTAAAATAATCACAATAAACGTTAGAAGCACTCATGCATTACGTGAGTCTACAACAAGTATTTGCACCAGGTCTAATATCCCAAAGAAGTCAAGAAACAGAGTAACAATGAATGTATAGCAATCAAACCCAAACAATCGTGAGTTGTGTGTATTTTTAATGTTCTTTCTTTTTCTTTACTTCCACTTTAAAAGGGAACAAGGACATAACCAACGCATTTCGTCCCAAGGCATTAGGGACGTTTTCGGGGCTGCTAAAAAACATATCAGACAAAGACTTAAAAACAGCAGACCATCCAAGCAGCAGCGGTAATTTATGTACATTGCGTGCACATAAAAGCGACATGAAAAAAGACTTAAATAAAAGCAACATTGACCACAGATTATAGAAAACGATATCATATGACAAGACATCAAACTAACAGATTGGGATACACATGAGTATCTAGAAATATGTCATGAACCAAGCTGTCATTTTATCTAACTAGTTTGAAAATGAACACATCTTATATGAATGTGTTATGATCTAATGTTTCCAGCATTGTACAAATACAATCATTTTGTAAAACAAAATACAGTTTTAATAACTATACAAATTAGTTAGCTAGATAATTGCGCTAGTAACTGCATTAGCCAAGTGTTACTAAATGCTAATTTATTCAGAGGAAAATGGCATATACTTTTATCCAAATGAAGAAATGGCAGATAGACTGTGGGGTTTACACTCCCCTGTATGAGACAAGGTAGGCTCATTCTTCTAACAACCTGTACCCCAATTTGTCTTTTGTCATGTTGCCTTTAAGTGCACACCATGTTCATAAATTATGGCTACTGCTTGTATTATCTGCCTGCTTTTAAGTCTTTGTGTTAAATGTTTTAACAACATGTTTCCTGTGTTGGGGTCTTGTCCGAGAGGGAGAATTTAGTTGTGTCTCGTCTGCATAGGAGAGGATTTTGATATTGTGTGAACGAATGATGTTTGTCAAGAGGGATCATGTATGTGTTGAAGAAGATGGGGCTGAGCGATGAGTCTTGAGGAACTCCATAGATGAGTTTGCCGGCTTCTGAGGAGTAAGGTGCCAGGTTGACAGCTTGTATCTTATCTGTTCAGAAGGAGCAAATAGGCGGAGAGTAGGTCCTTGGATGCAATTTCATGTAGGCACCTGATCAGGCTGGGATGTGAGATTGTGTTAAATGTTGCAGAGAGATCCAGGAGAGGGAGGGGTGCTGAGTCTCCTCTGTCGAGGATCGTGCGGATGTAATCTGTGGCTGTGATTAATGCAGTTTCTATACTGTGTTTGGGTCTGAATCTAGATTGCTTGGCATCGTAGAGGTGGTTGTTACTGAGGTGGTCAGTTAGGCGTCAGTTGATTAGTTTCCCTAAGACCTTTGCTGGCTATGGTAGGAGTGAAGGCAGGTCTGTAGTTGAAAAGCGTGGCTGGATCAGGCAATGGTTTCTTAAGCAAGGACATGACAGTTGCTTGGTTCCAGGTGTCTGAAAATTCGGCTGAGTTGATGGAGGCATTGAGAATGCATGCTAGTGTTAGCGTGCTTATCGGTTGGATTCCCTTGGTGAAGCGTGGTGTGGGCAAGGGTCAGATGGAACCCCTGACTGGATAGTCTGCATGCTCTCAGTTATTTTGACATTGATGATGCAGGCCATGAGGCAAGGTAGCACTCCGAGTGAATTGCTGAGCCCTGTAGGCCTGGTGATGTGTGTTCGCTGACTCAAAGGACACTAAAGAGAGTAAGTAGCATGGGAAAATCTGCGGGTAGAGCTTCAGATGTCAGCCATCCTGCGACTTGGCACCAAATGAAGAAAGAGACTTGTCACTAGACCCATAGGAGAACACAGATGAACCACCAATGGTGGTTGGGTCATAAAAATTGTACTGTAGAAAGAGAAAATAGGAGGGGGGGGCATAAAAGGGAGATCTTTGATAAAGAATTGGTGAATTGTGGAAAGTGATCAGTACATCAGGCAACAAGGGACCTGCACACAGTTGCTTATCAAACACTACCTGGAATAAAAACAGATGGTATCCAAGTCTTTTTAAGGGAGTAGTTCTCAATAAAGGACTCTTCCCCATCACTTATTTTCTTTGTTATTTTAATGTGGTCAGTGAATTTTGGCTCTGTGGAATGCCCAAGGAAGTGCATAACCTGGCAACAAAGTCTCATGAAACCTCTTTCATGCTTCAAAACCCTCAGACTATTAAAATAGAAATCTTATCAGTGACCACAACAGAAAAGTGGAACAGGTATACACTAAACAATAAATAATGATATACATGAATGTAATACTCTTGCGGACATTTACCCAAGCAATCACGCTTGCATTAATGTTCTAGAGATAGACAATTCCTGAACCAGGGGAAGAGCACGTGTTACAGCAAACTTTACACTTGTAACACATGTCTAAATCAAACCTGGCAGGCAGCTGTGGTTTGCTAAAACTGTGGGACATTGTTTGCGGCTTGTTAGGCCTGGTGTTCATAGATGGGAAAACCAAAGAATGATGACTGTTAAACACTGGAGAAATGACTGAACTCAATATATACATCTATTATGGACATCTATCAGGAAGGGGCTATACAAGCGTCAACATCGCGCCCAACTCCAGAAAGACCCACTTATGCCTCGCAGTGAGAACGTAAGAAGCTATAGGAAGTCACTTGTTGTTGGACCACCAACGAAAGTACAGGTCTGACGTATATCAAGGCCAGGAGACAAATCCAGATCACCCCTCAAGGAATGAAAAGAATCTCCTTCCAAGAGCGTCCATCTCATTTCTCTGTGATATTATTGACACACCTAAAGGTCCCTAAAAATGAGGAAGGTGAGCTATAGGAGGATTGTTAAAATAAAGTATAATAACCATCAACAGAATTGAGGGTTTAGAACAAGAGATAGGTGTATTATGTTTCATACTAACTCTATATTAACTTGCTCAATCAATCAATAAATCACAGCATTTATATAGCGCACTACTCACCCGGAGGGTCTCAAGGCGCTAGGGGAGGGAGGGTCCGCTACTGCTCGAAAAGCCAGGTCTTGAGCTGCTTCCTGAAGGCGAGGTGGTCCTGGGTCAGGCGGAGGTGGGTCGGGAGGGAGTTCCAAGTCTTGGCGGCCAGGTAGGAGAAGGACCTGTCTCCTGTGGTGGCTCTTCGGATCCGGGGAACGGCGGCGAGGGCGTGGCCGGTTGATCGAAGTTGGCGTGTGGGAGCGTAGAAGTTGAGGCGGCTGTTGAGGTATCCTGGGCCTTGGTTGTGTAGGGCCTTTTGTGCGTGGGTGAGGAGACGGAAGGTGATTCTCTTGTTGACCGGGAGCCAGTGCAGATCTCTCAGGTGTCCGGAGATATGGCTGCGACGGGGGATGTCCTGGATGAGTCGTGCTGAGGCGTTCTGGATCCGCTGGAGTCTGTTTTGGAGTTTGGCGGTGGTTCCGGCGTAGAGAGAGTTGCCATAGTCCAGACGGCTGGTGACGAGGGCCTGGGTGACAGTCTTCCTAGTCTCTGTGGGGATCCACCGGAAGATCTTCCGTAGCATGCGCAGGATGTTGGAAGCATGACGAGGAGACGGCGTTGACTTGTCTGTTCATGGAGAGAGAGGAGTCCAGGATGAAGACCAGGTTGCGTGCGTGGTCTGTTGGTTTGGGTGCGCTGCCCAGGGCGTGGGGCCACCAGGAGTCGTCCCAGACGGAGGGTGAAGATCCCAGGATGAGGACTTCCGTCTTGTCCGAGTTCAGTTTCAGGCGGCTGCTCATCATCCACTTGGCTACGTCTGTCATCCCTTCGTGTAGGTTGGCTCTGGCGGTGGCGGGGTCGTTGGTGAGGGAGAGGATCAGCTGGGTGTCGTCGGCGTAGGAGATGATGTTGAGGTTGTGTTGGCGTGCGATGGCTGCGAGGGGGGTCATGTAGACGTTGAAGAGGGTTGGGCTGAGCGAGGAGCCTTGAGGAACGCCGCAGATGACTTCGTGGCTTCTGATCTGAACGGGGGAGGCGGGCTCTCTGTGTCCTTCCGGCGAGGAACGAGGTGATCCATTCCAGTGCCTTCTCCTGGATTCCGACATTGTTGAGGCGCTGCACTAGGGTTCGGTGGCAGACCGTATCGAAGGCCGCGGAGAGGTCTAGGAGGATGAGGGCCGCTGTTTCTCCGTTGTCGAGCAGGGCTCGGATGTCATCGGTAGCTGCGCCCAGGGCGTTCTCGGTGCTGTGGTTGGCCCGGAAGCCAGACTGCGAGAGGTCGAGGGATCCGTTCGTCTCGAGGAAGGCGGCCAGCTGCTTGTTGATGGTCTTCTCGATGACTTTTGCAGGAAACGGGAGCAGCGAGATGGGGCGGTAGTTCTTGAGGTCGGTGGGGTCGGCTGATGGCGTCTTTAGTAGAGCGCTGAGTTTGGCGTGCTTCCAGCTCTCCGGGAAGGTGGCGGTGTCGAAGGAGGTGTTGATGATGTCCCGCAGGTGGGGTGCGATGACAGCGTCTGCCTTGTTGAAGACTTGGTGAGGGCAGGGGTCGGTCGGAGAACCGGAGTGGATGGAGTTCATCGTTCGGATGGTGTCTTCGGTGCTAATCGGGGTCCAGGCGCGGAGGGTGGTGGTGGGGGGCGGTGGTTCAGTCGTGGCATGCGTCAGTTGAGAGCTGAAGCTGTTGTGTATGTCCGCGATCTTGTTGTGGAAGTAGGAGGCGAGGGAGTTGCAGAGGTCTTGCGAAGGGGTGATGTCGTTGTTTCCGGCGTTGGGGTTGGAGAGCTCTTTCACGATGTTGAAGAGTTCCTTGCTGTTGTGGGCGTTGTTGTCCAGTCGTTCCTTGAATGCAGTTTTCTTGGTGGCGTGGATCAGTTGGTGGTGTTTTCGGGTGGCGAGCTTGAGGGCAGTCATGTTGTTCGGTGTTGGGTCTCTGCGCCAGGCTTTCTCGAGGGCTCTGCAGTTCTTCTTGGAGCTCTTGAGTTCGTCAGTGAACCATGGGGATTTCTTGCTGCCGGGTCTGCTAGGCGGGGTCTTCAGGGGGGCGAGGTCGTCTGCGCAGTTGCTGATCCACTTCGCGAGGTTGGTGGCCTCCTGGCTTGGGTTCGTTGCGCTGGTGGGAGGGTTCATGTTCAGGGAAGTCGCGAGCTGGTCGGCTGTGATCTTGTTCCAGCTTCTGCGTGCAACCTGTTGCTGGTGGTGGTGGATCGTGGTCCTTCTGAAGCTGAAGTGGACGCAGCTGTGGTCCGTCCAGTGGAGTCCGGTGGCGTGGCTGAAGGCGACGTCCTTGCTAGATGAGAAGACTGGGTCGAGTGTGTGTCCGGCGTAGTGGGTGGGGGTGGTCACCAGCTGCTTGAGACCAAGGTTGGCGAGGTTGTCCAGCAGGGTGGTGGTGTTGCGGTCGTTGTTGTTCTCCAGGTGGAAGTTGAGGTCCCCGAGGAGGATGTAGTCAGCGGAGGGGAGGGCGTGCAGGCTGATGAAGTCGGCGATGTCTTCGCTGAATTGGGTGCGTGGTCCCGGGGGTCTGTAGATGAGGGTGCCTCTGAGGGTGGTTTTGGGGTTGATGCGGATCTGGAAGTGCAGGTGTTAGGCGGGTGCGAGGGTGTCGTCGGTGTTGGTCGTGATGCGGATTGAGTTCCTGTGGATGATGGCGATGCCTCCTCCTGTCTGGTTGACGCGGTCCCTCCGGATGATCTTGTAGCCGTCCGGGATGGCGATGTCGGGTGCTGAGGAGGCGTTCATCCAGGTTTCCGTGAGGAAGGCGACGTCTGGGGCTGTGGTGTCGAGCAGGTTCCAGAGCTCGACGGCAGCTCAACGGCGTGTCTGTGGACGGAGCGGGTGTTGAGCAGGATGCACTTGAGGTGGTTGCTGCTGGAGTTCGGCTTGGTCGGTGCTGGTGTGGTGCAGGTTCGAATGCAGGTGAACTTGCAGGAGTGGCAGCAGAAGGGTCCGTGGGTGCGTCTCGGGGTGGCTCGATAGCAGCCGGGATTCTACCGGCGTTGAGTGTGTAGAGTTTGGTGCGTCGAAGGTCCGGTGGGTGGGCTGGTGTCTGTGGGAGCCAGGGGTCCTGGCACTAGGCGCGGACGGGCGCAGACGGGCTTACCTTTGGCGCACCTTCGGCGCTCAGTTAGCGCTCCCGCTGCGCGGTTGCTCTGGGGGCACCATAAGAAGGGAGCCGGGAGGGAGGGTCCGCTGGGAGGCGGGAGCGTGGGAACCTATCAGCTGGCGGGGGGGCGGGCCGCAGGCAGGCAGCGGCGGGAAAACGAGTGCGGGCTTGGCGGGCGGCCCTGCGGCGGCTGGGGCGCCGGAATCGGCGTCGGCGATCAGGCACAGGCAGCAGGTGAGGCTCAGGAGGCAGGAGAGGCGAGGAGCGTGGGGGCGACCAGGCCGATGAAGGCGCAGTGCTCAGAACTGAGAAAATCCAAGACCGTAGTTCCAGCATGACACAAGGCCCTCACCCATATTGAAAGGGATATACTTTAACCGGCGGTTTAGCACACAACTCCGGGGACTGGATAACTTTGTACTGCATTATGAGCTATTTGCAAATAGGCCCTCTGGTTTGACGGCCCACTAACTAGCCTTGTAGTTACCGTTTTTATTTTCCTTGCTTCTCTTGACTTGCCAACTGCTTCATGTCCCTTTTTTCCTCCAGTCTGTTTTCTATTTACACCTGTCCATTCTTACACCCTCCATAATCATGTCATGTGCATTAACCCCTAAACCCACTCCTATGTAATTTTTAGGGGACTACAGCCCCCCTCCGTACACAGACCATTCTCAAGTGCTAAAAAAGAGTTTATATAGGACATTACCCATAGCTCACAGTTAATAGATCACGCCCAAACATAAACACCTTTGATCATTTCAACGGACTTGATTAGGTACATAGACAATGTACAGCAGGGTATACTGTCTCGAAATAACCCCGGGGGCTGTAGAGACCACTTCAAAGTACCCACTTAATAATGTACTATATTATCATGGACCAACCTTAATACCCCTTTAGCTTAGTTACGGGTACAGGCTGCCACATAAGTCTAACATTTGTGAATGGGCTGACACATTTTAGGGAGAAAAAAGTCCATTGACTCCAAATGTCCTGGCATAATATTACTTCCAAAAAAAGAGTGGAAGCTTGCTCACCACGAGGTGAAATGCAAAACTAAAACAGGATTTGGTGACGAAAGTGATATGTGCAAGTAAGACCTACAATACAAGTTTGGGAATAGGCTCTCATACCCATTACAGGAAAGGAGAAGGAAATATTTGAATGAGGAAACCTCTGCTAGCGAGGGTATTGTAAACATGATCTGAACCAGCCAGACACTATATGTTGCTAAAAGAAAAATTGAAAAAATTAAGGTTGTGTTAGTCAGTATATGCTACTTTTGGGGACAAAGACTTTCTGGCATCCCTGTATAGAACATTACTGTCTATTGCAAGGACAAATGTAGTAATCTAGGCGGAGACTGGAACCTGACGATTTAAAGTCCTACGGTCAGACTTCATTTTTAAGTAGGTTCTGCAACTCTCCATCTTTTCCGATTAATGCAGAATCATTGTCATGTCTGCCATTGATGCAGATGTCGTCTGATCTTATCTTCATAAGCACTGTGGAAGTGTAAAGTTAATCAATAGTTCTTTATTCAGTTCAAAGCAAGTTAACCATAAAAGAATTATAATACTGTACAGTATAACATTGAAATACTAGCAACACCAACTGCATGTTGGGCTGCATTGATGACCAAGGACAAGCAATAATTCAAATAGGCAAAGTCTAGAAAAACTCACAAAAATAATTATCAGTCTAATATCATAGTGTTCCTCATTCTGACAGCACAATTTAAAAAAACGGCAAACGAAAGCAAGTTTGGAAATCAGTCAACTTCCGTAAATACAGCAGTTCAGGCCTGGCTTGCCAAAAATTCATTCTGTAACAAAGACAGGGAGTATCAATGTCTTCTGCAGTCCAGGCATTTGCACATGCAAAAGATTAATTAAATTGAAACTGAAACGTGTCAGCAAAAGCAATAAGTGTTTGATAAACCATAATTTAGATACGGTTCCAAGAACAAAGTAGTTTGAACCAAAATGTAGGATCTCACAGTAGGCAAGGACAGACCTCCAATTTCCCTTTCATTGGACATATAAGTCAAAAAAGCATTCTTAACCTCATGCAGTGTCACCCTTAACAATAGTTTCAGATTGAAGAAACAAATAGGTTTGTTTCTGTTACAACGGTGCCCCTGAACCTGTTGCAGGGATTGTTAGTAACCCAAAAGCAATAACTCTGCTTCAATAGTGTATTGGGTAGAGTTCTGCGGGCTACAATACCTGTCTTTCACTTTCAGCATTGATGCATTGAACTGAGTTCACCTGTGTGGGTGGGAAAGCAAATCTTGTAGAACTACGCTAGAGTCCTAGTTTACGCAACAATAGTACTTTACAACGCACTTGATTAATCGGGTAATCTTGGACCACACTTTAGTAGACCCCCGGCAATTAACAAACCCATTAGAAAGGGATTATACATTGACCTTTTTCACACATGGGACTTCATGTCGACTTTTGCTTGAAAGGGTGAATCTTACAAAGAGTAATGAAAAATTTCCTAGCTATCGTAACAGAAAGTTTCAATTCTATTAAGGACTCAGAGGCGAGGATTATGCCTTCTCTCTTTATTAAACAGCAGCCAAATTTAACAAAACAAACTACATTTCCCAAGAAACCTTGGGAAAACATTTAGTAAAGAAAATTGTCCAATTATGAACAGTCTGAGGCCTCCAATCAGGGCTCTCCAACTCCAACATAGTCTGTCCTCATTGGCCCTTCATCCTCTTTCGTCGCGCAAAGTCAGCCGTGGATCCTTTTCAAGAGTCCTGTTTATTCGTATCAGAACCTAGGAGGACAAAGGAACATTGTCACTTAACGGATGTAACTCGTCAAGCCTGCAAACCAATGCTGTGAGACCGAGTATTCCACACAGGAAATAGCAACAATCATTAATCTCAACAATGTAGAAATCAAACTGTATTACTTATTCCAATATGTGGTGGTCCCTTTCATTAAAAAACCCTAGGGTGGGATAATCCTCGCCTCGGAGTCCTTCATAGAATTTAAACTTTCCGTTACAATAGCTAGGAAATTTTTCATTCTATGTCAGGACTGGGGCCGAGGATTATGCTAGTTCTAAGCTTGCTCACTACGAGGTTAGCCATGTCCACCACTGGCTTGAAGTAAAACCTCTTAAAGGTAGAGTTCGAAGACCAATCTGCTGCTTTGAGGACATCCTCCAAACGGGCACCCAAGCCAAATGCTTTCCAGGCCATTGCCCCCAGAGTTGAGTGGGCTCCGAAATTCTTAAGGCTTATGCCTGCCTCCTGCATAACCCACCTTACCCATCTGACAATCTGGGTGGAAGATTCTGCCTTACATAATTTGGGTAAGGCAATAAGCAGTTGCAGTTCCCCAGGAGAATGAAACTCTTCCGTCATCTCCTCGTAAGATTTAAACAGCGGACTACACATAACTTTGGGGAAATCCAGAAATTCCGGATATGAAATTCGTCTTGTATGGCATTTAGTCCTTCTTTCCAGTGTGAAAGTCACTCCACTCGGAGTAAAAATTCTGGCTGTGATATCCAATAATAATAATAATAATACGGAATTTTATAAAGCGCGAACAGCTACTTCGCGAGGAGGTGTCCCGGCGCTACAAGAACAAGATATTTTTGACCATGAGGGCTAGGGGTGTTGGCGTCTAGCGCGATTGGGCGAAAAGCCAGGTTTTCAGCCTACGCTTGAAGCATAACTCGGAGGGGGCCTGCTGAAGAGCAGGGGGCAGGGTGTTCCAAAGTGTCGCCACATTGGCCGAAAAAGTCCGTCCTCCCAGCCGGGCTCTTTTTGCTCTAGGAACTGCAATCTGAACACAGCTGTTGGATCGGAGGGAGCGAGCTTGGGTGTATCTTGGCAGTCGGGCTTTCAGATAGTTTGGGCAGGTGCCATACAGAGATCTGAAGGCCAGTGTAAGTGCCGGCCTTAAATTTTATTCTACTAGCTACTGGTAACCAATGAAGTGAGAGAAGATGCGGAGAGACCGAATGCTTGAAAGGGATCCGCATTAATAGTCTCGCAGCCGTGTTTTGGACCAGTTGCAGTCGCTGTATAAGGTACTTTGGTAAGCCCAGATACAGGCTGTTAGCGTGATCCAGCCTAGATGTCACTGTGGCATGGATTACTGTTTTTCGGCAGCTTGCTGGTAAGAGTCGCAGAATCTTAAGGAGATTCCTCAGCTTACACAGACAGCAGCCAACTATTTGCTGGATGTGCGATGCAAAGGACAAACTGTCATCCGACCGCACCCCCAGATTTTTTGCCGAATGGCTAGGCGAGGGGGCTTGTCACATCTCTGCCGGCCACCAAAGATCAGATGGAGGAGGGGGGCCTTTGCCGAAAAAGATCACTTCCGTCTTGTTAGCGTTATGTTTTAGTTTATTTGTGTTCATCCAGCAAGCCACATCTTGGAGACAGCCCTTGAAGTTCAAAAAGAACGCCTCCGACACTTCCGAATACGGATACACCAGTTGGGTGTCGTCGGCATATGAAATTGCCTTGACCCCCCAGTTGGCAATCAGCGTGAAGAGTGGAGCCAGGTAAATATTGATTAAAAGTGGGCTAAGAGCCGATCCCTGAGGGACCCCGCAGCTGAGGGCCTTAGGTGTTGAAGAAACGGTCCCTAGCGCCACCTTCTGTGTTCTCTGGGTCAGATACGACTGTATCCACCCCAGTGCCTGGTCCTGGATGCCTATCTCCGCTAGTCGTGACAGCAGTTTAGCGTGGTCGACCGTATCAAAAGCGGCCGACAGATCCAGGAGCACCAGCATCGCTGAGTCTCCTGAATCCATCGACCACCTCACTGACTCTGCCACCTCAATTAGTGCTGTCTCAGTGCTGAAGCCGGGTCTAAAGTCTGATTGCGTCTCGTGTAATATTTTATTATCTTCAATGAATTTATTCAATTGGCGCTGGATTACTTTCTCAAGCATTTTACCTGGTGCTGCCAGCAAAGAGATCGGACGAAGATTGCTAAGGTCCTTGGGGTCCCCGTTTGTTTTTTTCTTTAGCGGGAGGAGAGTGGCATGTTTCCAAATATTCGGGAACACCCCGGAGGAGATGGACATATTCCATATTTGCTGAATAGTGGGGGCCACAAAATCAGCTATGGTGTTCCAAAGTTTAGGAGGGCAGGGGTCGTCAGGTGATCCTGACTTACATCGACTTAGTTCTTGCATAACCGTGTTAAGAGCTATCGGCTCGAATTGTGTCAAGGTAACGCAATCCGACATTTTACCAGCCAGATCCGTTTTTACCGTTTTCTTCTCTGGCCCAAAGGACTCATAGGCTTGTTTAATTTTTGAGTCAAAGAAGTCAGAGATGGTGTTGCACAGCGTGGTCGACTGGGGAACCTCCCTCTCAACACACCTAGGTTTGAAGAAAGACTGTACTATTTTAAAGGTTTCTTTGCTCGAATGTTCAGCTTGTTGAATAGAATCAGCGTAGAACAGTTTTTTTGCCTTTCTAATGGCTTTATGCCGTTTTTTGGATGCTTCCTTATATCGGACTTTGTCTAGGGGTCCGTAATTTAACCTCCAAAGCCGCTCCAGCCTTTTACAGTCAGATTTTTGTATTCCGAGGTCCTGAGAGAACCAGGGAGCGGAAGGGGAATCTCGTTTGGATATTGCGTGTGTTGCCGGTGCAATGGATGACACCATATTCCCGACCCAGTCATTAAGTAGCTGTGCGTCAATGTTGACATTTGAGGTGAGGGTAGGTGTGTTCTGGGCAAGAACTGGTCCCATAGTAGCGGGGACTAACTTTTTCCATTGTCTCTTCATAAAAGAGCACTTGCTTGTCACAGGTTTGTCAGCCGCTAACTTTAGTTGAAATGGAATCAGAGAGTGGTCTGACCAAACCAGCGGTAACGGTGTCTCTGCCGCCACGTTGTTAATATTAGAAAATATTAAGTCAAGCGTGTGGCCCGCTCTGTGCGTGGGGCCCTCGTTGATGAGTCTCAGATTGGCTGTATTTAATGTGGACCTCAGTATTTCTGCAGGGACACATTCCTCCCTATCCATATGAATATTAAAGTCCCGCTAGGGATAGCTGAGGTCCCACCTTAAAACAGAAGTGTAGTCCCTCTAGCCCTGAATAAGAGTAGGGGCAGAAGAGGTGAGTATGAGCTGCTCTTTGAATATGACAGCCACACCCCCACCCCTTTTTTCGCCTATCCGGTTGGAGAAACATATTTTATACCCAGAGGGTACTGCCAGCGCAATGGCGGTCATATTGTCCTCATTGAGCCAGGTTTCTGTTAGAAACAGCGCATCCCATTGATGCCCTTCCAGTAGCAGCCAGATGTTGTCTGCATGCTTAGCAAGGGATCTACAATTCAGAAGGCCCGCTCTGAGGTCTCTGCTGATCGGTGGCTTGGGTTTAGTAGATTCCTCCACCTTCCAACCATCCGGCATTCCTAATAATATCCCACAAGCCCCACAAGCCTGAGGCAGGGTGGTAGTCCCAAAGTTGGTCCTGTGAGCGCAGGCGTAAGCCGTGGTATTTAGAGACCACCGGTTTTCCCGCGACCACATGATTCTGCCCTTATATGCAACCTCACCGCCAGCATGCCCGGCCCCGGCCGCGGTTTGGTCGCGGACGAGCGCAGACGGGCTTGCCTTAGGCGCGCCTTCGGCGCGCCCGCTGCGCGTCCGGAAGATGCACATGTTAAGTAGGAAGTGAGTGATAGGAGGGGGCTTGGCCTGATAGTGGGCGTGGCCTCTGTGTCCCGGGGAATGGCGGCAACACAATCGAGTATCCCGCGGCAGCGTTCTAAACTGCAGCGCAGTAGTGCCCAAGGGAGAGTGAAGGTAGGTATTGTTTTAAAATCACAACAGTACAATCAATTTGTAAAAATGCAGCGATGCGTCTCTCCCGGCTTCTGCCTCAGGAGGTCAGGTGTTCTGGGTCGTGCTAGATTCCAAAGCTCGCACATCCGACACACGATGGCAAGAAATGAAACATGACATAACATGGCCAGCTTGGCCGACAGATCCTTCCGTGATAGACATCTGTTATGTTGCCAAGATAGGAACAAGTTGAGGACCTGGTTCACATCCCAGATGGCCGAATAACTGGATTCTGGGGGTAAGGACAGTCTGATGCCTCGAAGCAGCTTACGTAAGAGAGGATGTTCTCCTACTGCCGCATTGTTAAGTGGCATATGGCCTTCCAAAATGGGGGACCGAAAAGTGTTCATTGAGTTGTATGCTAGCCCACAAGAGGCCAGGTGGGCTAAAAAAATTAAGATGTAAACTGCATCAGCGTCCAAGAGATTGAGACCCCGGCGCGCACACCAGCGGGACCATCTGCCCCAAGCGGACCTGTAACGCTCTTCAGCTTCCCTCGAAAGGCATGGGACCTCCCATTGTCTCCTGTAATCCTCCAAGCCATGAGCCACAATGAGTTCCACTGAATCAGAGGATGTAGAGTCTGATCGAGGCTCCGAAGGAGAGCCGGAAAGTGGGGAAGTAGGATTGGGGAATCCCAAGAAAGTTCCAGAAGAACTGGAAACCAAACTTGCAATCTCCAAACCGGGGTGACTATTACCACCTCCACTTGCTGCCTCCTGATCTGGGCCGTCACCCTCATGATCATTGCAAAGGGGGAAAAAGGCGTACCCTTTCTCCTGTTATGTTATGTTCTGTTATGTTAGTATGAATTTGTAGAGCGCACGTTCACCCCAGGGTTTCTTGGCGCTGTGTGCCGCTGGGGAACCCGTCCTTGCTTTCCCTGTGAGATGGCCCCTATTGGGCATCCCCACGGTGCAGCCAGGCATCCCCGCAGCAAGGGGGCCGTTGTGGAGATTAAGCAAGCTATTGCCCAGAGTTGCAGCGTGGGACCCATGTTTAGAGTGGCACTGAGGCAGGATCATAGAGGCAGGTTTAGCCTAGACAGGCTGCATAGAAAACCATTGGAAAATTGGTGCTTTACCTTTAAGACCTCCATGAACCCCCAGGTTCCCATCATGCACCACAGGTGACAGTTAGGTCAGTTATTTTTTCCGGCTCCTTTTGTGAGGTTCCTGGAGCTTTGAGCTCCCTAGTTGGCGATATCTTATCACTTTTTTCTGGTAGAAACGTAATTTTTTTGACTTCACTCGATGTCTTAAATCTCTATCTGACTAATTCAACAATTTTTTCTGACTTTTGCCTATTTTTTCCAGTCAAAATGCCGGCCTTGTTTAATAAGTGCCCGGCCTGTGGTACAAAGATGGCTAAGTTAGACCCTCATTCGGTCTGTATTGCTTGTTTGCCTTCATCCCACAAGCCAGACCAATGTTACCACTGCAGCAAGTTTTCCAAGAGAACCCTTGGAGAGAGGGAGAAGATCAAGCTGCATTCCTTCATGAGCGAGGAGAAACAGTGAGTGGGCGAGAAGAGCATCATTCCAGAAAGCCCTCTTCTCATCCTAAAGAGCGCAAAGAAAGAGGGGTAAAAAGAAGGCATCGTTCTTCTCCGTCGAGGGACAGATCTTCATCCAAGGTACCTCTGTGCTCAGAGTCCGCGTCGAAATCGCTGTTGACGTCAAAACATCCCTCGCCGTCGAAGCATCCTTCGTTGTCTAGACTTCCATCGCCGTCAAGACAAGGTGGGAAGAGACAGAGGATGGGAGTCTCCATCCACGCGTAGGCGGTCCAAGTCTGACTCGCCCTACGACGGCAAGAGGTCGGGACTCGACGTCAACCCATCGACATCGAAGTTCGCCGCCGAGAGGCTCTGGACCAACGTCGCAATCGCCGTCGACGGCGAGAGGTCCACTGGCATAGACGTAGAGCCGAACACCAAGGGCTTCGACGCTGAAGAGAACCAGCCATTCGACATCGAGACGCATGCCGCCGACGTCGTCGCCGAAAAGATCGACATTGAAGAGATTGCCGTCGAGGAGATCGATGTCCAGATCAAGAAAAAGTCCTTGTGGGTCTAGGCGGTCGAGATCTAGGACGACGTAACTAAATCGGCCTCTCCTCCAGCAAAGAGACCTAGGGCGGTGTTGAAGGACCGTTCGACTTGTGATACCCCGTTGTGACTTCAGTGAGGGTTTCTTCCTCCCCAGGGCTTCAGATCATGCAAGTATCTCCAGAGCCCTTACCTGCACCATCTCCAGCCCGCCCAACCAATATCTCGCCAAGATGGCTAGGAGATATTAGAGCACGGAAGATCCGCAGAATTAACCTACCACGGTCTTCTTTAAGCTCAAGGTCACCTTTGATACAGTTGGTGCATTCTTCGGGGAGACACAAGCGTACCACGCCGTGAATGTCCCCATCGGTGAGGAGGCGATCATCACGCTTTCCCAGGAGTAGAACATCACGCCACCGATCGTCTAGAAGGCGTAGCTAAAGGTCTTCCACAAGTTCTTCGGATTCTAAGGCAGACTATTCTCCGACTCTTTCCTCATCTCCTCCAAGCAGAATATCACCCATCAATAATGTTCTAACCTTTAATGAGGTTCTCTGCCGTGGGCTGCTAAACTCCACATTGAAATGCCGGTCTCTACCACCAAGACATCAGTGATATTTGAAACCCTGCACCAAAAGTCCTCCTCCAGACCTTTGCTTTCTCTAGTGCCTGTGTTACACAAGTTTCTTACTGCAGCAGCGGTGGAGGCTGTACCATCTTGGATCTCAAAGAAATATAAGGTTCTGTAGTAGGGGATCTCTGTGTATAGTCATAATCTAGTGAATAGTCCCGCCCATGTGCGTGGACCCCGGCAATCAAAAATAATCTCTTAAGTTGTCAAAATAATGCAGAAACTGCAAAGACACTTAAGAGAGAATTTAAAGACAAATAATGCAGCCTATCTCAAAAGGCTACACTGTCCAGTACTTCAACTAGAAATTCCACCAAAAAAACACCACACATAAAACAGCCTGCAGTTTCTACCATAGAGAAACTTGCCTCCCCCAGTCAAAGACTCTGGAATGATAGAGAGGAAGGTAGGGACAGACAAGCCCCATAGGCTGCCATTATGTGGCTTAAATAGGATACTGTGCCTTTAAGAGAACTTTCCAGAACTTCTCCCAGTATCCCAGAATGCATAGCAGGTCCCTCTTACTTCAGTTCTTTTTTCCGGCTCCTGCTTACAGGACCCTGGCATTGAGCTCTCCCTTTCTCAAGGGTTTATTCAAATTGTTTTTGCACTTTTTGACTTTTAAAAGTGTTGCAGTTATTTCTTGGTGCTCTCCTCTCTCTTTTGTGCTGTTTTCTAGGTGTTTTGGGGCTCCAAAATGCCTGGCCTTTTTGTGAAGTGCCCAGCATGTGAGAGGAAGAAGGCCAAGGGTGATCCCCATGAGGTCTGCATCGTGTGCCTTCCGGAAGATCATGTCCCTGAGGAGTGTGTAATCTGCCAGCAGCTTTCTGCTCGGACCCTGAGGGACAGATTGAAGATCAGGCTGGCTGGCCTGGAGGATAGGCGTCTGCGGGCTGCAGGTGGGTCTAGGCAGCCTGGGAAGGTTCCCTCTGCCTCTGCTGAGGCCCCCGGGGGGCTCCCCGGGGGCAGGAAGTCCAGCAATCGGTCCCATTCTCCGTCGGCGTCGATGGCATCGACGACGGCGTCGAGAGGGATGACGACGGCGTGCTCCCCTTCTCCCCGGGGCTCCGGGTCGAGACGGCGTGTGGGCTCGACGGCGAAGGAGAAACCGATGTCGAAGCCGCCGTCGACGTCATCATCGTCGTCGACGTCGAGATCTTCCTACCGTCGACGAAGACACAGTGACGTGTATCGACGCTCGCCGTCGAAGCGACGCCGACGCTCGCCGTCGAGGCGACACAGTCGGTCGTCGTCGAGGCGACACCGTCGATCGCCGTCGAGGCGACACCGCCGATCGACGTCGAGGCGACACCGCCGATCGACGTCGAGGGGCTCCTCGACGTCAGGATCATCAAGACGGCGGCGCTCGTCGTCGAGGGCGGGCCGCCCGACGTCGAGAGGACGACGGGAGAGGTCGCGAGACAGAGGATCGACGTCGAGGAGTCGACGTTCGACGCCGAGGAGACGAGGGTCGACGCCGAGGAGACGGCGTTCGACGCCGGAGTCCAGGAGACGTCTTTCGACGCCGCAGAAGCGTCGTTCTGCGTCCAGACGGCGGGCAGCGTCAAGGAGTAGGTCACCCTCTCCTAAACGGCGGAAAAGGGACTCTAGTCCCAGGAGTCATGCTGCGTCCAGTGGAGGTCGCAAGAGGAAGAGGTCGCCTGCTGATGGGGATGGCTCTCCGCACCCCTCGCCTAAGGGGACGCCGGGCTCGGCGTACTCGGAGGTGTACACTCCGTCTCGGCCCGGAACTCCGATTCCTCCCCCCGTGCCTAAGGAGGACCCTCCACCCAAGCCACCACTGCCTTCGGGGGACCCTCCTCCACCCCCGGTCCCTCCGCATGGGCCCACGCCGCAGCCGAAGGTTCCTCCTCCGAGGTCCACTTCCCTGCCGTCCCTGCCTGCTCCTCCCAAGGGGACTCCGAAACCGAAACCCCGGGAGGAACCGAAGACGCCTCGGGATGAGCCGAGGAAGACCCCTCCGCGCAAAACTAAGGAGCGCCCACGAACTGGCAGGTCTCGCTCTCGCTCTGGGCGGAAGGGGAGGTCGAGGCACAGATCATCCACGAGATCGAGGCACCGCCATAGGAGGCGCGAGTCTCGCTCACACACGAGGTCCTCTGGGACCAGGGATTATTCACCTACCCTATCGGGGTCACCGGACACCAGAGTGTCCCCGATAGACGACCTGGTGGCCTTTCAGGACGTACTGCTGCGGGGCGCGGCGAAGCTCGGCATTTCCCTGACAGTGCCTACACCGAAGACATCGGTCATTTTCGAGACGCTACATCAGAAGCATCTGTCTCGTCCCCTTCTGCCCCTGGTGCCGGGCCTGGAAGAACCTGCCATGGCTCTGTTTCTTACCCCGGCTGTGACGAGGGCGGCTCCGTCGAGATTACTGAAGAAATACCGGGCTCCCGACTCGGATCCGGCCTTTTTGAGGGCGGAGCCTCCGCCTGACTCCGTCATTGTCACGGCGGCCCGCAAGCAGCATGCCACCACCCCGACCTCCACGGTTCCCCCGGACAAGGAATCGAGATGGATGGACTCGGCGGGGAGGAAAGTTTGTGGTACTTCCGCGACCTCCATGAAAGCGGCGAGTGCCACGGCTTTGTTGGGTCGCTACGACCGCGCCCTCTAGGACTCCCTTGAGCGCTTTGCGGAGCATTTGCCCAGGGAGCAGCGTGAAGACTTCGTGGAAGTCCTGAGTGAGGGTATGCTGGTGGCCAACCAGATAATCAGCGCGGCTGCGGACTCTTCCCTGTTGGCGGCTCACGGATTTTGCCACGGGATCAACCAGCGGCGCCACGCTTGGCTCCGGCTTACGTCCCTGAAACCGGACGCACAGCAGAGGGTGGCCAATCTGCCGTTTTCCGGTGAGACCCTCTTTGGGAAACATGCTGATGATGAAATGGCCCGCATGAAGGCGGAGGCCGAGACGCTGACGGCTGTGGGCCTGGAAAAGCCCAAAGAGACCAAGAAGCAGTACCGCCCCTTCCAACGGCGGTTCGGCGGACAAGGCCGAGGTCGAGGACAGGCTTCGGGGCACTCGCAACAGCAGCAGCAGCAGTTCCGGAAGCCGTTCCAGAAGCGGCAGAGGGGCAGGGGAGGCCGGCAGTCGGCTCCAGCGCCCAAGGGCCAGGCGGGGTCTAGGCCCTAGGAACTTACTTCCCCCGGATCCGTTACCCACTCCGGTAGGGGGAAGCATCCAACTTTTTCTGGCAGAGTGGAGAAAAATTACTCAGGACAAGTGGGTGCTGAATATTGTTTGCAATGGATACAGTCTTCGGTTCACCAGCCCTCCTCCAGCTATTCCCCCGGTCAGCTCGCAGTTTCAGCTGCGCGAGCTTCAGGCGGAAGCGGATATCCTGTTGAGGAAAAGGGCGATAGAAGATGTACCTTGGTCTCAGAGAGGAAAAGGTCTGTACTCCCGGTTCTTCCTGGTTCGCAAGAAGGACAAGAACGAGTTCAGGCCCATTCTGGATTTGCGACAAGCAAACAAATGGATTCGCAGGGAGAAGTTCCGCATGCTGTTGTTGCATCAGATTTACCCTCAGTTGCAACAGGGAGACTGGCTTTGCGCTATAGACCTACAGGATGCTTACTTCCATGTGCCCATTGCACACAAACACAGGAAGTTCCTGCGGTTCCAAGTCGGCACCAATCACTATCAATACACAGTACTCCCATTCGGACTGAAGTCTGCGCCGAGAACATTCTCGAAGTGCATGGCGGTGGTAGCGGCACACCTGAGGAAGAACGAGGTGTTCGTCTACCCGTACCTGGACGATTGGTTGATCAAGGCATCCTCCTTCTCGGAAGCGCGAGCACACTTCCAGAAGACGTGCGTTCTCTTGAACAAGCTGGGGCTGCACATCAACATGGCCAAGTCTGTCCCGACTCCGGTCCAATGCATACAGTACTTGGGAGCCTCCATCAATACGCTGTCAGCAAGCGTGTCTCCTTCGGAAGAGCGACGATTATCACTCCTTCGGAAGGCTCAGGCTCTCATGACGTCTCCATCTACAACAGTGAGGACGGTGTCTTCTCTACTGGGATCGATGGCCTCTTGTATCTTCCTGACGCCACACGCACGGCTGCACATGAGACCATTGCAGGAGTGCTTGGAGGACCAGTGGGATCAGAGGAAAGGATCTTGGGACGACAGGATTCGACTGTCGCTGCATGCTCTTCAGTCTCTGAAGTGGTGGTGTTCGGCGGAGAATCTCCTGAAAGGGGTTCCCTTTCACAAGGACATACCCAAGCAGACTGTCGTGACGGATGCGTCTCTTCGGGGATGGGGAGCGCACTCCGGGACTCTACAGATTCAAGGCACGTGGTCACCGATGGAGGCCACGTATCACATCAATTTCCTGGAACTCAGGGCTGTTCACTTGGCGCTGAAGGCCTTTCTTCCGTCCTTCCGGACCAACTCTCTGCTTGTACAGACGGACAATACCACCACGATGTATTACCTCAACAAGCAGGGGGGCTCGAGATCGCGCACCCTGTCTCAGGAGGCGCAGACGATCTGGCACTGGCTTCTAGCCAGAGGACTGTCGATAACGGCCACCCACCTGCCAGGTGTGCAGAATGTTCAGGCAGACGCACTGAGCAGGCTGCTTCAGGAAAATCACGAATGGGTCATAAACGACGAAGTACTAGGAGAAGTCTTCGCAAGGTGGGGAACTCCAGACGTAGATTTGTTCGCCACCGCCGAAAACAGCAAGTGCAGAGACTTCGCCTCCAGGTACTTCCAACAAGGGACTCTGGGGAATGCGTTATGGATCGACTGGACGAACAGCTTTCTGTACACCTTTCCTCCCATTCCCCTGATTCCGGCGGTGCTCATCAAGCTGGCCCGATCCAGGACTCGGATGATACTCATCGCCCCGGAGTGGCCCAGGCAGTGGTGGTTCACGGACCTACTTCACCGGTCTCTCCTTCCTCACATTCGGTTGCCATGCAGGCCGGACCTTCTCACGAAGTTCGGGGGACGGCTGTTACACCCCAACCTCTCGTCTTTGAGTTTGGCGGCATGGCTCCTGAGATAGTGCAATATGGCCATCTGAATCTGCCCGATGATTGCATGGACATACTGAAGGAGTCTAAGAGACCTTCCACTCGGACTTCATATGCTTACAAGTGGAAGAGGTTTTGTATATGGTGCCATTCTAAGAACCATGATCCTACTACCTGCAAGGAAGATGTCATCCTTCCTTATCTTTTACATTTGGCGCAGTCTGGCCTTAATGTCCATTCCATTAAGGTACACCTTGCTGCATTGACTGCCTACAGGAAATGCCCTTCACAGACTTCCTTTTTCCAGATCCCTGTGATCAAAGACTTTCTGGAAGGTTTGAAGAAAGTATTCCCTCCTGTCAGGCTTCCTTCGCCTTCGTGGGAATTGAATGTGGTGCTGTCCAGATTGATGAAGGAGCCTTTTGAACCTATTCATAAGGCTTCGTTACAACACCTATCCTGGAAGGCGGCGTTCCTCGTGGCCATTACATCGGCCCGCAGGGTGAGTGAAATTCAGGCGTTGTGTTGTAATGAACCTTATACTGTATTTCATGCTGCTAAGGTAGTTATGCGTACTCACCCTAAATTTCTTCCCAAGGTTATTTCTGATTTTCATATCAACCAGACTATAACTTTGCCTACGTTTTTTCAGAACCCTTCATCTCCAGCGGAGAGGTCTCTCCATTCCCTGGATGTGAGGAGGGTCTTGAAATTTTATCTGGATAAAACCAGAGATATTCGTAGGTCTGACCAGTTGTTTGTCAATTATGGATCGGTCAGGACGGGTCTTGCGACCTCTAAGCAGTCCATCTCTAGGTGGATTGTGTCCTGCATACAATTGTGTTATCAGAAAGCTAATAAGACCTTAGGAGGTAAGCCTAAGGCTCATTCCACCAGGGGCAAAGCTGCCACGACAGCTCTGCTCCGTAATGTGCCGTTTGCTGAAATATGCAAGGCAGCCACTTGGAAGTCGGTTCATACCTTTGCTAAGCATTACTGCCTGGACACTGACGCCAGGGCAGACGCTCAGGTTGGACAGGCTTCGCTGCGGAATTTGTTCGCACAGTAGTGGCGTTATGTATTATTCTCCACCGCCGCTTTGGTGTGGGGATGGGCTTGCCATTCTATTCACTAGATTATGACTATACACAGAGATCCCCTACTACAGAAGGAGTAGTTTCTGTCCTGTAACTCCAGTTCTGTAGTAGGGGTATCTCTGTTATAGTCATAAGCGCCCGCCCTCCTCCCCGGTGGAGATTTTTTCATCATACAAGAATGCGACAGGTCTGGCGTGCTTCGCCTTCAAAAAGAACTGAAGTAAGAGGGACCTGCTATGCATTCTGGGATACTGGGAGAAGTTCTGGAAAGTTCTCTTAAAGGCACAGTATCCTATTTAAGCCACATAATGGCAGCCTATGGGGCTTGTCTGTCCCTACCTTCCTCTCTATCATTCCAGAGTCTTTGACTGGGGGAGGCAAGTTTCTCTATGGTAGAAACTGCAGGCTGTTTTATGTGTGGTGTTTTTTTGGTGGAATTTCTAGTTGAAGTACTGGACAGTGTAGCCTTTTGAGATAGGCTGCATTATTTGTCTTTAAATTCTCTCTTAAGTGTCTTTGCAGTTTCTGCATTATTTTGACAACTTAAGAGATTATTTTTGATTGCCGGGGTCCACGCACATGGGCGGGACTATTCACTAGATTATGACTATAACAGAGATACCCCTACTACAGAACTGGAGTTACAGGACAGAAACTACTCCCTCCTGATAATGATCCCTTCTTTCTGAGGCCTGACCCTCCACCGGACTGTTATTGTGTCGGCAGCACGAAAGAATCAGACAGGGGCAGCATCGTCATCTGTGCCCCCTGATAAAGACAGTAAGGCTATGGACTCTGTAGGGAAGAGAATGTGTACTACCTCAGCTTCCTTCATGAAAGTAGCCAGCTCCTCTGCCCTGCTTGGTCGATATGATCGCTCATTATTGGACTCCCTGTCACGCTTCACAGAGAAACTCCCTTAAGAGAGGACAAACAATATTTTCTTGAAATCCTGCATGAAGGTGGCCTAGTAGCCAATCAAGTGATCAGTGCAGCGGCGGATGCTTCAGATCTAGCTGCACATGGCTACTCGCATGGGATTTGTGCTCGACGCTCAGCTTGGCTGAGGCTCACAGGACTGAAGCACAGCAGTGGATTCTTAACCTTACTTTCAATGGGCCATCACTCTTTGGATCTCATGCCGATGATGAGCTGTCTCGAATGAAAACCGAGCTTGATACAGTAAAACCAACAGAGGGTTCAAACCCCTCAATGGTCCTCTCAACAAAACCAAGGAAGGTCACAACTCTCCCAGCGGCGTCCTGGTAGAGGAAGAGGTGGCAATTCAAGACAGTCCACACCTGCTGCCAAGCAACAGCAACAAAAGCAGCGAGTGCTTGCTTCCCCTATCTCCGTTACCCGCTCCGGTGGGGGGGAAAGTGTACGTTTTTACCTGGAAGAGTGGACAAAAATCACACTAGACAGGTGGGTGCTGAATATTATAAAGAATGGGTATGCCATCAAATTCAAGTCCCCTCCACCTTCCATTCCTCCTCAAGACTGTCACCCATCGTATAAATCTCTTGAGGGAAGAGGTGTCTGCTCTACTCCTAAAGAACGCCATTGATGAGGTCCCATGGCAACAACGTTGGCAAGGGATCTACTCCTGATATTTTTTGGTCCCAAAGAAAGGTCCAAACAAGGAGTTCAGGCCTATACTAGATCTCGGACGTCTCAACAAATTCATTCTCCGAGAAAAGTTCAGAATGCTGACATTACATCCAATAATACCTTTTCTGCAACAAGGGGACTGGGTGTGTTCCATAGATCTTCAGGGTGCCTATTTCCACATGCCAATCTCTCCAAAGCATCTGAAGTTCCTACGGTTTCACATCCAATCAAACCACTTCCAAATCACGGTCCTGCCTTTCGGGCTGAAGTTGGCTCCTCGCACTTTCTCAAAGTGCATGGCAGTAGTAGCGGCTGTTAGAACTGGCTATTTCTGTTTGGCTAAGGCTGTCGCCAAAGCTAGGCAGAAACCACCATTCTAGTCAGGGCAAGGGAGTCACACGCCAAGATAACCCCTGCTCACCTCCTTGGTAGCTTGGCACGAGCAGTAAGGCTAAACTCGGAGGCAATGTGTAAAGCATTTGCGCCAGCACACAACAGCAACAACATACTAGGCACACCACAAAAGGAACTCCACACAAGATTATTATAAAATAACTTTTGTATTGTAAAAACACATCAGATAGTATCACACAAAATACATGGTGCCAACTGGCACGGGCAATATTCACAAGGGATTATTTATAGGAGACAGGGCCACGTGGGTCACTGTCAGAATCAGAAATAGCACTTCTAGAATAAAGAATAAAAATCATAGTAGCACAAATTAGCAACTATGGCACACAACCAGCAACCACTGGTAACAGGAACCAGGACCTCACTAGGACCACCTGTACTAAAAGAACAACCACCTAAGAATAAAATACATTTAGGGGTATAAACAAGAACACATTACCCATGATGCATGAAACACATTCAGAGGAGTAGTAAAGGAAAAACACATGATGCTTAAAAACATTCAGAGGTGTACGGACAACCACCTAAGTATCACACAGCGTTTAGGGGTCTAGGAAAGAACACATTACCCATGATGCATAAATATACATTCAGGAGTAGTAAAGGGAAACACATGATGCATAAACCTACACATTCAGCGGTGTTAAGAACAAAGCACATGATGCATCACAAACACATTCAGAGGTGCAGCGCTAGGAGACACATGACGCCTAAAACATTGAGGTACAGCGTAGGGAAAGAAAGACAGATGATGCATAAAAACATTCAGAGGTGCCAGAACATAACTCAATAACGCAAAAACACCTTAGCAATTACTATTAAAAACATAGAAATCACATTGTGCAGAAATCACATACCAGCCCCCATCTAATAAAGGGACTAAAGAGCCCTGTGTCCAGAATGTCAGGGCGCGCTGCCAAGCAGCGCCAGTCAGGGGTGCGCCACTGGCGCAAAACCTAAACGTAGCAGGTGCCCACTACTTGTTGGGCACCTGAGAACATCCCAAAACCTAAACGGTGCAGCTGCCCGCTAATTGCTGGGCAGCTGAGAATCAAAAACTGCGACAGGGTCCTCACTGACCTTTAGGCGCAAACTGCGCCCACTGCTGGAGCCACACAGGCTCTGGACATCACACATGTTCAACGTTGGAGCCACTCTGGCTCTAAAAACACTGGTGTCCCCCAAGAGCCTCACTGGGCTCTAAACATCATGGGGGCGGTGAGCCCCTCTGGACTCTAAACAATGAAATGCCCAATTTTTGGAGTCCCACTCGGGGGACTCAAGAGATAATGGCTCCCAGAGCCCTCGGGGCTCAAACAAATGCCACAGAGCCTCTCTGGGCTCTAAATTGTGAATGCCCCCGTGATCGTTGGAGCGGCCTCTGCCAACTGGGGCCGCTCTGAGGACAAAGATTAAGACGCCCCCTCACTCACCGGGAACTCGCTGGTGCTGCACTTCGGTCTCCCGGCTCCTCTCCGGCAGCGCAGGCTCCACCAGCCAGACCGGGGCTCTCCTCTACCGGGGCTCCCGCTTGGACATGGGAGCCCCGCAACAGTCGCGAACTCCCTTCAGCACGGGCGGCAATACGCGGCATTACCCGGGCCCCCTCCTGGGACCTGGGACTCTCCTTGCAGTGTGGCACAAGGGGGCGGGACTTCCTGCGGCCACTCGGGGAGTCGGGGTAGGCTCCCAGCCTCCCCACGCAGTCCCCGCTTCTTCCCAGACGGCGGAAAGGTTCTCCGGTCTCCCTCTTCCTACGGGAGACCGGCTAAGCAGGCATGGCTTCCCCCAGGCAGAGGGGAAGCAGAAGTAAATAAATCTCGGTCCCGCCCACAGTCAGGCGGCTGTGGGCCGAACTTCCGGTTTTGCGGCCATTGTCCGTCCGGGTGCCGCGGCGGTGAAACGAAGGGCAGAAAGGAGGGGCGGGCACCCTCGGTATTACAATAAAATATACCAGCGAGGTGGGCACTCGCAGAGGGGCATATAAACTGGAGAATACCAGTCCTATAAAAATAAAGTGCACACGAAGCACTCGGGGGGGCACACCAAGGGCAGGAGCGCTTCCCACACAGGATAACCGCAGCGCTCTGCCAGAAATCAGGATAAAAGCGCCAACGAGGCGCTGGGGAGCCTAGAAATCACCAAAATACCCCAGAAAGGACCCCCACAGCAAGGAGGGTCCCAGCAGCTGCAGGGCATTACAGGACAAGGCTACAAATCAAGTCTAGGGACAAAGAGAGGGAGCACCATCAGCTCCTATGCAGGAAAGTCCTCCAGCCTCCAAGTCCATCAGATATCCAGGGGCTGGGCAGGGCTCAGGGAGGCAAGCCTTCCCCTGAGCCCAAGCAGCAGCACGCCCCTGGCAGGATTCAAGTCAGAAACAAGAACATTTTTAGAGTGTCACAGCACCCTCTTTACACCCAAAATCCTTTGTCTAAAGGGGGCAGGCAGTGTGAGAACCAGCTAGAACTGGTTATAGGGAATTCCTTTCACTGGCCAGGCTAGGGACATCAGACACACCCCAGGGGGTGGAGCCAGCATTGTGTGGGGAAAACCCAGACCCATTCAGGACCCACCAGACGGTCAATCCACAAGCAGGCCCAGGCTCTCTCCTTTCTCACATCAGCATGCTACACACCCCATTCACCACCGGGGCAGACCCTCCCAGACTCTTGGAGCCAGGCTCACCAGCCAGCCTCAGCCAATCACACGCCAGACACAAATTACACAAATATGCCAACTTCTAAAAGTGGCACTTCTACACTAGACACATTCATGCCGCATATATCATTACGCAGCATTCAATCTCACGAGTTCGCACATACCAAACTCGACCCTGCACTCCCCACACATCAGGAACTACCATGGGCATACATATTCCCCATTCATTCCTATGGGAGGGCAGGTCACTCACCACACATACACAGAGAGCTCAAGCACTTTACACTGTACCACAGTGAAAAAGTGCGCAGAGGCCTAAAATCACCACCACCAGGTTCCAGAAACAGGCTAGGAAAAAGCAAAACGTCTCGGAGAGAACCTACCAAAAGGGCCGGGTCCAACAGCGGCTTTTTTGAGGAAACAGCACATATTAGTCTATCCTTACCTAGACGACTGGCTTCTCAAGAGAGCGTCTCCCACTCTTCAGCAACAACATTTCATGCAATGTATTCATCAGTTGCATCGGCTCGGTCTGCATGTCAACTTCAAGAAGTCCATCCTCAATCCAACACAGAGGATACACTATCTAGGTGCAACTCTGGACTCAGTCAACGCAAGAGCGTATCCTTCGGAGGAGAGACTATCATCCATTCTCCTCAAGTGTCAGACTCTCTTGAAGACACCCCAGCCTACGGCCAGGCAGATTTCCTCCCTACTGGGGTCTATGGCCTTGTGTATTTTTCTCGTTCCAAACGCCAGGCTTCACATGAGACCTCTGCAGCAGGCTCTGGAGGATCAGTGGTCCCAAATCTCCAATCGATGGGAGGACAGGTTGTCAATACCTCTGTCAGTCCGACTCTCCATCAGATGGTGGTTCATCTCATCGTGGGAGTCCCTTTTCAAGAGGACATGCCTCAACAGACTGGTGACGGATGCGTCTCTTCAAGGATGGGGCGCTCATATGGGTGAGTGTGGCTCACTGGTTAGAGCGGCAGACTCTGAAGCAGAGATCAGGCCCGGGGCCAGGGTTCAAGTCCCGACGCGGCAGGGTCTTGAGCTCAATGTCCTTGGACTCGATAATTCTCGCCTCAGCGCCTACTCTAATCATGGGTCCCACGCTGCAACTCTGGACAATAGCTTGCTTAATCTCCACAACGGGCCCTACAACACTGGGATGCCTGGCTTCACCTTGGGGGTTCCCAGGAGGGGCATCTCACAGGGAGAGCCAGGAAGGGTTCCCCAGCGTTATACAGCGCCAGGACGCCCCGTTGGGGCAGCTGTGCGCTTTACAAAATACACTACATTTTACACTACAGCCTTACAGATCCAAGGAATGTGGTCAGAGAAAGACCAACTATACCACATAAACATGCTAGAACTTTAAGCTGTACATCTAGCTCTCAAAGCGTTCTTTCCGCCCATAACATCGACCTCTCTTCTTGTTCAGACGGTCAACACAACAACGATGTACTACCTGAACAAACAGGGCGGAACAAGATCCAGACCCATCTCTGGAAGCACAGGCAATCTAGAAATGGCTTCTGGCACGAGAGATGAGAATATCTGCAGTTCACTTGCCGGGCGTCCTCCATGTTCAAGCGGACGACCTAAGCAGGCACTTCACAGAAGCACACGACTGGGTGCTAAAACAAGAAGTGGTACAAGGCATCTTCCACGACTGGGGAACACCAGACGTCGATCTTTTTGCGGACGCAGAAAACGCAAAATGATGCGCCTTCGCCTCCAGGTACCCGCAACCACGGTCCAAGGGGAATGCTCTGTGGGTAGACTAGAGGCATTACTCTACGCCATTCCACTCATTCCCTTGGTGATCAGGAAGCTGTACGAGGCCAAGACAGACATGATCCTGGTTGCTCCAGATTGGCCTCGTCAGTGGTGGTATCCGGACCTTCTTCACCTATCCAGAGTACCACACAGGAGGTTGCCATGTCATCCGGGCCTGCTGACCAGGGCGAGCGGCAAGGTGTTCCACCCCAAACTGCCGTCCCTGAGGTTAGCAGCATGGCTCCTGTGTTCATCCAATACGGACATTTAGGCCTCGCACAGGACTGCATGCAGTTTTTAAAAGAGGCTAGGAGAGCTTCTACAAGAAAGTCTTGTTTTTAAGTGGACGCGTTTTTTCATGTGGTGTTCTGCTGAAGGTCATGACCCTATTCGAGGTCAAGAACAGGTACTGTTGCCATACTTACTGTCTTTGACCAAAGCAGGTTTACAGTATTCCTCCATAAAAGTTCACCTGGCAACAATAACAGCACATAGAAAGTCTCCCACTCCGGCTTCTTTCCTTAAATGTCAGTTGTTAAAGATTTCCTGGAGGGCCTCAATAAAGTCTATCCTCCTGTTAGGGCCCCTTCTACTCCCTGGGAGCTAAATGTGGTCCCATCTAATGTAATGGGCCCCCCATTTGAGCCCATTCATAAGGCTTCCCTGCTACACCTGTCATGGAAGACTGCTTTTCTCGCGGCAATCACTTCTGTGCGCAGGGTAAGCGAGATACATGCCTTATGCTCTACAGAGCCTTCTCTCGTTTTTTCATGCAAATAGAGCGGTGTTACGGACTCACCAGAGGTTCCTCCCTAAGGTGGTCTCGGATTTTCACATTAACCAGTCAGTCACTCTTCCCACTTTTTTGCCAATCTGGACACTCTGGCTGAGAGAGCTCTGCACTCTTTAGATTTAAAACGAGTGTTGAAATTCTACCTTGATAAAACAAAGTGTGTACGAAAGTCTGACCAGCTGTTTGTGAATTATGGTCCGTTGAATACAGGTTTTCCTGCCTCTAAAAGGTCCATTTCCAGATGAATAGGGTCATGCATTTTGTATCTTATCAGTTGGCACAAAAGCAGCTCCAGGGCACATTCTACAAGAGGCAAAGCTGCTACAATAGCAATGCTTAGGAATGTACCAATTCATGAAATTTGTAAGGCAGCTACATGGCGTTCGGTTCATAACCTCGCACGTCATTACTGCCTTGATTCTGACACTCAGGTGGATGCTCAGTTTGGTCAAGAATCCATGAGAAATTTGCTTGGGTAATGTCTGTTTGTAAACTGTTTTGGTAGGCTGGTATTCACCCGCAGGGTATGGGGATGGGCTTGCTAATCTATTCAGTGCTTATGATTATTGATGAGTATCCCCTGGAAGAGAAGGATACGTTACTTACCTGTAATCCTAGTTCTCTTCCAGGGGTATACTCATCAAAGTCATAAGCAACCCTCCCTCCTCCCCGGAAGAAAACCAGGCCTGTATATGTACCTGTTACCCATGCTGTGATTACACTGTTCTAAAAGAACTGACCTAACTGTCACCTGTGGTGCATGATCGGAGCCTGGAGGTCTTAAAGGCACTGCGCCAATTTTCCAATGGTTTTCTATGCAGCCTGTCTAGGCTAAACCTGCCTCTATGATCCTGCCTGTTACCTTTGAAAATAAAGGTTGTGTGTTTCAAAGAAACTCAGGGCAGTTTTCTTTTTACATACATCATATATGGTGACGTATATGTCTTTATTTGGTCAAATGTAAAAGTTTTACATGCAATAATGGCAGTTTTGGAGCCTAATACAGTGTTTTTCAGGCTTCATATGTATATGAGGAGGATTAGCTATCATTTTTAAAGACACCTTTAAGATAGCAATGATAGAACAGAGCTCTACCCCTCTTTTGGAATTCATGATATTCAAAATTAACCTGACCAGCAATATCTCATGGAAGGGCGCATTAATATATCGCCCACCGGGACAGAATCCAGATTTTGCTCTGTCTCTTCTGGAATTACTGGCCCCCCATGTTAGAGCTAAGGAGGACTTTTTTCTCCTCGGAGATTTTAATATACATATGGACAACCTTGAAGATCATGAATCAATACAATTAACAGCAGATCTGTCCAATCTTGGATTAGAGATAAAAAAATAGTGGGGCAACTCACACAGCAGGTCACACCCTTGACTCTATTTTTTCCAACTGCACTAAAATCAGGTGCCTCCCTGCTACAGAAATCCATTGGACCGATCACTTTTTGATTGAGTTCTATCTGGCAGGACCCACCAAACGACAATCCAGAACACCACCTCCTCCTATTTTTCGTCGCCAATGGCATAAAATATCAGTTGAGAATCTGCGTGAACACTGGCAACAACCTCAGTTCACCGAAGTAGACTCAGCTGAAGAGGCACTGGAAAAGTACAATAAATCTCTTAAGTTAGCTATCGATTTCTCTCGCCCCGTTAAAACTTCATAAACAGTACCCTCCTACTAAACAAGAAAAGTGGTATACACTTGACCTCAGGAAAGAAAAACAGAAATGTAGGAGGTTAGAAAAAGCATGGAGGAAATCAAAAAATGAGCAAGAAAGGAAAATGTTTTTAGAAGCTCAGTCAAAGTATTATAAAAATATAAAACTTGCAAGGAAAAATAATTTATCCCTACAACTAGAAGAGGCGGGAAACTGTCCGAGGGAATTATTTAAAATCTTGCTAAGTTTTGTAAAACCATCAGCTAGTGAGAGCCCTGACGATGCCTCACAGACATTGTGTGATGAGATCTCCATGTTCTTTGAGGACAAAATAAATCTGATTTATAATACAATCCTGGCTTCACAAGGCACAGTAACAGGCCCCTCCCCCCATGTGCACTCCCTGCACAGACTAAAAACACCTTTCTTACTATTCCACCAGTTAGTGATTCAGATCTCCCACTCCTCATTAACCACATGAAAACTGGCTCCCCGAATGATCACCTTCCTGCTAAAATGGTGGCCCCTTTGATTTCCATCTTGGGGCCCTCCATCCAGTCAGTTATGAACACCTCACTGACGAAAGGACAAGTCCCGAGGGAATGGAAGATAGCGGTGGTAAACCCTATTAGGAAGAAGGCGGCTTCCCCCTGGACAGACCTGTCCAACCTTCGGCCCATCTCCCTCCTACCCTACATCGGTAAGATGACGAGAAGCACGTTAACACCCACCTATTGAATCACCTTGAAGCAGCAGAAGGCCTGGACCCCTCTCAATCCGGGTTCAGGCCAAACCACAGCACCGAATCGGCCCTACTAGAAGTGACCAATAACATCAGGTTGACACTGGATAGTGGGGGGTCTATGATTCTGGTGCTGTTGGATTTGTCTGCTGCTTTCGATACGGTGTCTCATGAAGTGCTTCTCGACCGTCTGAGGGGTGTAGGGCTGGGAGGGACGGCCCTGTCTTGGGTTGAAAGCTTCCTTTCCTGCCGCTCTTAAGAAGTCAGGCTGGGCTCCCATAAATCCATCTCTAGGGAGCTCACCAGGGGTGTGCCACAGGGCTCATGCCTTAGCCCCACATTATTTAATGTGTATGTGGCCCCCCTGGCCGACTTAGAGAGGCCATATGGGTTTACCCCGATATCCTACGCTGATGACACCCAGCTGCTGTTCCCCTTTAAAACTTTCACACCTGCCCTGCAAAAATCCTTTGCAGAAGGCATGAGGGCTGTGTCATGTTGGATGGCTGAGAACTGCCTACAATGCAACGTGGGCAACACTATGGTCTGGGGAGTGGTGGCCCACAGAATTAGGACCAGTTCCTGTCCCAAAGCAGACTGTCAAAAACTTGGGGGTGTTATTTGACCAAGCCTTGACTTTTAAACATCATGTCAACCAAGTTGCGGGCACCTGCTTTAGAGCCATCGGACTATTGAAAAGGGTGTTCCCCTATATACCCGATAGTCACAGGAAAACCCTAGTCCAGGCACTATGTTATGTTATGTTATGTTAAAATGGGACTTTTATAGCGCAACGGCTACTCCAAAGGAGTGTCCCGGCGCTTTGAGCTCCAGACCAAGGAAAAGAGCAAGAAACATAACAATAACAGAACGGGGCCCAAAGGAGGGGATAAATTATCCAGCAAACAACCAGGTTTTCAAGTCTTTCCTGAAGACAAGCAGATTTGCGGTGTTTCGCAGGGACAACGGTAACGAGTTCCATAGCTGAGGAGCAAGGAAGCTAAAAGACCGGCCGCCTAGCCGAGCCTTTTTAATGCGTGGTACCCGAGCCAAAGCCAAGGCTTCTGACCTGAGGGATCGTGCAGGTCGATAGAAGTCCAGCCTCCTCTGGAGATACTTGGCGCCATTACCATGCAAGGCCTTATGGGCAAGGGTCATGGCCTTAAACAGTATCCTCTTCCGCACCGGAAGCCAGTGGAGGGATACAAGGAGATTAGAGGCGCTAGTGCGACGATGAAGGCCAAAAATGGCACGCGCAGCAGCATTCTGGGTGACCTGCAGACGTTGGAGGAGATACTCAGGCAAGCCCAGATAAAGGACATTGGCATAGTCCAATCTGGACCCTATAAGGGCCTGAACAGTGATCCTCCGATGTTGCTCCGAAAGAAGGGGAAAAAACTTGCGCAACATTCTGAGAATCCCGAAGCATGTTCCCGTAAGAGTGGAAACCTGGGATTTGAGCGAAAGCTCGTTGTCAATTTTAACTCCCAGGTTCTTAGCCCACTTAGAGGACTGTGTGGGAGGGAACATGTCGGCAGGCCACCATCCTTGCCAATCTGGTTCTGATGGGCATCCGAAGAATAGTATTTCAGATTTGTCCGAATTGCACTTAAGGCTGTTGTGTGAAAACCAGCTAAAAACAGCCCCAAGGCACTCACGGATCCTTTCTCCATCGAACTCTTCGCTCTTGCGACAGGTGAAAAGGAGCTGAGTGTCGTCAGCATAAGAGACGATCCGGGCCCCATAGGACTCCGCCAATGTCGCCAGAGGGGTCATAAGGATGTTAAATAGAGTGGGGCTCAAAATAGAGCCCTGAGGCACTCCGACTCCCAATGGCGGCATCTCGGCGGATCCGGGTGGGACCCAGACCGTCTGGCGGCGGTTGGCCAGAAAGGAAGAAAACCAGTTGAGCACCGTCCCCCCTAGCCCGATGTCACGGAGCCTGGTGAGGAGATCCTCATGGGGGACGGTGTCAAACGCCGCCGACAGGTCTAGCATAACTAACATCACCCTGCCTCCCATGTCCAGCACCTCTTTTACGATCTCCGAGACTTCCAGGAGCGCCGTCTCGGTGCTTAAGTTGGAGCGAAAGCCCGATTGGGATTCATGAAGTAAATCATTAAGACTCCAGGAAGTTGGAAAGCACGCTGTGCACGTGCTTCTCCAAGATCTTGGTCAGTGCTGGAAGGAGCGAGATTGGCCTGTAGTTGGAGGGTGCCTCTGGGTCAAGATTGGGCTTCTTAATCAGAGGGATGACCATGGCTTGCTTCCAGGTCTGGGGCAGAAAGCCCTCGCTCAGGGATAAATTAAGGATGGGATTGGCTATGGGGTTGATAGCATCTGCCATTTTTGCCAGAAATTTTGCCGGGCACGGATCTAATGGTGAGCCCGACTTAAGGTTCCTCATCAAGGCTAAAGATGTGGCAGCCGAGAGGGGAGGAAAATCAAGCAGAGCTGGGCCTGAGGGAGACAGAGAAGCTGTCTCGATCGGCACCGCAGACACATCATCTGGGGCTCTCAGCGGAAATGAAACCTGGATTTGCCTAATTTTGGTGGTAAAGAAATTGGCAATAGTGTTGGCCCAGGTCTCCGCTGGGGCACCCTGAGTGGAGATGAACCGGGGGCTAGTGAATTCGCGCACGATTGAGAAGATCTCCTTGCAGGAATTGGCAGCATCGTCAATCCTTTTGGCAAGATACCGTTTCTTGCTCTGAAGGACTAGTTCATGGTATGACTTCATCATGGTTTTATACCGTTGTTTGGCCTCGGGCTCATACTGGACTCTCCAAGCCCGCTCCGCCACTTTACATTGCCTACGGGCATGGGCTAATTCCTCCGTGAACCAGGGGGCAGAAACCCGTCGAGCAGCGGACCTGGGTGACTGTAAGGGAGCGAGCTCATTTAATCTGGCAAGAAGCCAGGATTGCAGGCTCTCCAGATCTTTCTCCAGGTCCCCAGTACAAGCCACAGGGTGATCAACCAGAGCATGTGTGAGCACTAGTGATCAGTAGATTGGACTACTGCAATGGCCTTCTTCTGTCAACTAATGAAGGCCAATTAAACAAATTACAAGTAGTCCAAAATACGGCGGCGAGGTTAGTTCTCAATGTTCCATCTAGAACTCCCTCCCGCCCTCTACTAGCTAAACTCCACTGGCTGCCAGTGCGGCAACGCACGAAGTTCAAAATCCTGTGTACCATTCATAGGTGCCTGATAGGAAAGGGCCCCAAATATTTGACTAAAGCTTTTTTACCCTATGTACCAGGCCGATCACTTCGATCGAGTAATCTTCACTTACTACAGGTCCCTAAAATAAAAAAATCTCGTCAGGGAGGTCGTGCTTTGGCACACACAGGACCCGTCCTTTGGAACTCCCTTCCCCTTCAACTCAAACTCATCACCAACCATTTATCCTTTAGCAAAATCCTTAAGACCCACCTTTTCACTACCAATTAATCAGCTTATGATTTACTATCTCTGTTTATGACCAGGCATGGGACAAATATCCTTATTCATCACAAGCGCAGAGATATCCCTTCGGGGATTTAGTCAGGCGCTATAGAAGCACATAAAATAAATAAATAAATGCATATTATCTATGTATATGGGTATTTATATGTGTATATATGTAGATATATGCATATTATTTGCTATTGCTCCGGGATCCCGCATGTGGGCGGTACTATTCAGTGCTTATGACTTTGATGAGTATACCCCTGGAAGAGAACTAGGATTCCAGGTAAGTCTTTCTGATATATTTGACTACTTTGCGGGCATTCACAGCAGTCATCCTCCAACTCATGCAGACTCTGAACTCCATTCAGTTTTACTTTTATTTTATTTTTCCCGTTTTGCGCACTTTAATAGAATTGCATTTGGCTTTATTTTTTATATAAGAGTTTTAATCTCTGAGACAAATTTTCCATATTTGGGGATCATAAAAGAAATAAGTGGACTCTCTTTACTTTTCTCTGCTCAAACCAGGGGTGTGTCCAATTTCTGATTTCTCTTCATATCATCTGCATCTGTGTGTAAAAGCTTAGCTGCTCAACATTGTAACTTACAAATGCACAAAAGTGTGACCACCCAATTGAATTTGAATTTGAATTTAAAACATTTGTAGAGCGCAGCGTATACCGTACGGTTTCTTGGCGCTAGTAGTTCGTTTGACACCTGAAGATAATAAGACCAGTCTTGGGAAGGGAGGGGCATTATACAGGGAAAGCTTGTTTGAAGAGAAAGGTTTTTAAATCCTTGCGGAACGAAAGATAATGGGTAGAATAGCGGAGGTGATCAGGGAGGGAATTCCAAAAAGTGGGGGCAAGAGTGGCAAAGTTGGTTCCGCCCCATTTTTTACGTTTAAAACGTGGGGTAAGGAGGAGGGACTTGGAGGAAGAACGAAGCTCTCTAGAGGGGACGTATTCCTTTAGTAATGAGGCAATAAAGGCAGGAGCAGTGCCTTGTCGGGCCTGGAAGACCATACACCCGGTCTTAAACAGGGAACGTTCTTTCACCGGGAGCCAGTGAAGCTCTTTGAGGAGAGGTGTGGAATGGTGGTACCGTGGGAGACCATAGACCAGACGGGCCGCCTGGTTCTGAACCAACTGGAGTCTCCGCAGGCTATATAATGGGATGCCGTTGTAGATGGCATTAGCGTAATCTAGCCTCGAGATGACCAGTGCAGCCATGATCACCTTAAGTGCCTGTGGGGAAAAAAAACGGGAAACAGAGCGGATAGTGTGAAGGGTGAGAAAGCAGGAAGATACAACGGTGCTGATTTGTGAGTGGAGGGTGAGCTGGTTGTTGATTTTAACCCCCAATGTTTTAACTGTGGGTGACGGAGAGGGGGGGGGACCTAGAGAGAGTGGCCAGAAATGAGAATTCCAGGGACTGGACGAACCACCGGTGAGAACCAGCTCGGTTTTGTCCGGGTTCAATTTCAGCTGGTTGTGGTTCATCCATTCCCTGATGAAGGTCATAGTCGACTGAAAATTAGAGACAGAAGAAGGGGAAGTAGACAGATCGAAGATGAGCTGGAGGTCATCCGCGTAGTTGTACACGGTGACCTCCAGCTGCTGAAGAGCAAAGATAAGAGGGGAAATGTAAAGGTTAAACAACAAGGGGGAAAGAGAAGATCCCTGGGGGACACCACAAGTGACAGGGATAGGAGTGGACGAGAAGTCACCCGACCGAACTGCCTGGGTGCGGTCCCTCAGGAATGAGGACAGCCAGAGCAGGGCTGAGCCCTCGATTCCCGCCGACACGGGACAATAAGATGGTATGGTCGACCGTGTCAAAGGCGGCGGAGAGATCGAGAAGCACCAGCGCCTGGTGTTTCTTGTTGTCCATGCCCGTCCTGAGGGTGTCCAGTACCGACACCACGACTGATTCGGTTGAGTGTCTGGGGCGGAAGCCGGCCTGGCGGGAAGCCAACCCACCGTTGGCCTCTACGTGGGCGCTGAGGACCGCGGTGGCATGGCGTTCCAGCACCTTGCCCAGGTAGGGCAGCAGGGAGATAGGGCGGTAGTTGGCTGAGATGGTAGGGTCAGTGCCGGTTTTTTTTCAAGATGGGCACTATAAAGGCTGTTTTGAGTGCCGGGGTCACTACTCCCTGAGCGAGTGAGTTGTTGAGAAAGGTGATGGGGGCTTCAGGGCAAGAGGAGTAAATATGTTGCAAGATACGAGCTGGACAAATGTCTGCCGGAGAGCCCGACTTGACTTTGTGGAGTATCTCGCGGAATGAGGCCTCAGTGAGGGGAAGAATAGAGGTGAGGCGATTGGGGACGGTGGGGGAAGGGGGGTCCACAAAAGTAGGTGAAGGGGGGGGGATGTTAGCCTTGATGGTAATGATTTTGTCTGCAAAGTAGGTATTGAGCTGATCGCAAAATGATTGAGATGGAAGGATTTGCGGAGAAGCTCTGTCAGAGTAAGCCAAGTTGTTAACTATGCTGAATATTTCTCTGGATTTATTTTCTGCTGCCTCTATTTTTAGGGAAAAATAGGTGGTTTTAGCAGAGAGAATAGCAATTTTGTAAGTAGCAAGTGATTTGAGATAGAGGGTTTTTGCTGCGGAGGAATAGTTTCTTCTCCACTGTCTCTCCGCCTGTCGGGCCGATAGTTTTAACTCCAAGGGCTTTCTGTTGTGACTCTTCAATACCTTTTCTAGAGTATGAATTTGTTTCAGCAACAAGCAATAGCTGGTGGTCTGATAGCCCAGTGTACCGCTCCCAGAATCTCCAACACCTACAAATGTCCCCACTGGCACCATACCTCCAACATGTTATCACACTAAAATGTTGCAGAGCTTAGTTGCCCTCTTATTCTCCCCTCCCTACTGCATGAAGCCCCACCACAAAGAAATAACACAATTGCGGACAACACTGATACATTTACTCAGAGGAGGTGGGACGTCATAAAATCTCAACCCATATCCTCACTCTGTGGAGTTCCTCCATTGGGAAACAAGCCACAACTTGTACATAGCCTTCTTCACACACTCTTATGAGGCCAAGGAATTAGTCAATTTGAGATAAAGCTACAAAAAGTGAATGCCACTTGAAGCACCTACTCCCAGCTAAATGTAAGGGCCTACACTTCCTATATGTTCTTTTGCCACTTTACCACTGCACGAGAGGCTCTCCCCTCCCTTGCCCTGTCAAATTACCCTCCCTAAGGTATGAAATTAAATTAAATGAAATGAAAATTGATTTGTAGAGCGCATGGCTGCCCTAGAGCTTCCCAGCGCTAAAAGAAACACAAAGCTACCAACAGCGTGCACCAAAAAGTCAGACGTCAAGATTGGATAAGTGGGTTTTCAGGGCTTTCCGAAATTTCCCCAGACTAGGTTCCTTCCGAATCGCAACTGGGAGGGCATTCCACAGCTGACCGGCATTAACGGAAAACCGGCGGCCACCAGCCCGTGCCCTCTTCGATCTCGGGATTGTCACCAGATTGCCATGGTCGGACCGAAGGGAGCGCAACGACTTGTAAGGGCGGATCAAGTCCCTCAGGATAGGGGGGCCGACGCCCTGAAGTGATCTGAACACAATGCAGAGGGACTTGAACTTCACTCTTGCTCGGATCGGCAGCCAGTGAAGGGCCTTAAGGGCAGGTTTGGCAGAAGATCTTTTTGCCGATCCGGTGAGCAGCCTGGCAGCCGCATTCTGGACTCTTTGGAGCGTATTGAGGGTTGACTCTGGGGCCGCCAGGAATAGGGCGTTGCTATAATCTAGCCTAGATAGAATAAGCCCCTGCACCAGAAGTTTCCTGGAGTTGGGCGGGAGTAGCGGAAGAATTTTCCGCACTGATCGGAGCAGGCCATAACAGGTCCCCGCAACCCTTTTGGCCTGTGTTCCCATTGACGGCTCCGGTTCGAACCAGACCCCCGGGCTTTTTATTGCATCCTTAGGGGAGGGGGGGGCACCCAGACAGGGGGGCCACATGGTTTTTGGGAGAGAGGTAACCGAGTTGCCCAGGAGCATCAGCTCCGTCTTGGTGCCATTGAGTTTTAGTCGGGAGCCTGACATCCAGGACATAATGCCTGATAAACAGGAGGCAAACTTTTCACCATGACTTTCTGAGAGAGACAGCGAGACGACCAGTTGTGTGTCGTCTGCGTAGGTCACTATTTTCACCCCGAAGGGTGAAACCACCTCCTCCAGTGGGGCCATGTAAACGTTAAAAAGCGTAGGGCTCAAAGATGAGCCATCTACGGGACTCCACACTAAAGGGGGATAGGCTCAGATCTAGTGTTGCCTTCGCAGACCTGATAGACCCGCCCGCTCAGATATGAGGTGAGCCACTTGAGAGCCACGTCCCTCACTCCCATCTCGGCCAGACGTTGAATCAGGATACGATGGGCCACAGTATCGAATGCAGCGCTTAGATCTAGGAGGACCACAGCCGCGGATCCTCCTGAATCTAAGATGCATCTGGCCTCCTCCACCATGGCGATTAGGGCCGAGTTGTGATGACCTGTATCCCTGGGTTTACTGGTTCCATGTTGGAACCTGGAGTTTGGAACCACATTACACCAAGTTTCCCATTTCTTGTATTCCATGTTTGTCAGTTGTTAGCTGACTGTTGGCTGGGGCTGATTAAATATTACCTACTGAACTTTATCCTGTGTCAATCCCACATTATTACACTGGCGACGTTTGAGGATGGGATCCGCTCGTGAAAGACAGCCTCAACAACAGGTGAATAGCTGAACATAAGGAGAAAATCTCACGTGACAGCTGTGTCGGTGAAGGTAGTCTTATCATCATCTTCAAGGTTCAGCTGTGGCCCAGTGAAGAAAACACTGTGAAGGACGTTGAGATAATCGAAAACGCGACAAAAATCGGCAAAGGTACTCTTTTACTATGATTTAAGAAAGAAAATTTTAAAAAACGGAGTCTGTAGCTGACGTCGATTTTCGAGGGTGATCTCCCTGAGAAACAAGTCGATTTGTTTGAAGGAAAGGTGGCGGACATCTTTGATTGGGCGTGTTTCAGGAATGGAAAAGCAAGCGAGATAGCCCATAGAAAGTGATGCAATTGTTTGTTGGCGGCCATCTTAGGTTGGAAAAGGAAGAAAACAAGCTCAAATATCCAAAGAAAGAAGCATTTATTGTTGTGGCGGCCATTTTGACTTGGTTTTAGAAAAGAAGAAAAGAAAGCCCAATCTACTTTCGAAACAAGTCTGAATGTTTGTTATGGATTAGTGGCGGCCATCTTGGATTATTTTTTTTAATCGTTTTTATTCGTTTTTCAGTTATTTCAAGAGGATTACTACGGGGGAAGCAGCGCTTTGGGGCGTGACATTAAAAGGATAACATCTTCAGTAGTGAAGGGGGACAGAAGGTCAAGTATGGAAAACGAGTGAAAACGGGTGGAAGAAGAAACTCGGAGGAGCTTGGTGGACGAATACTACATTGAGGAAAAGGGTGAAAGAGGAAACTCTGAGGAGCTTGGTGGACAAATACTACAGTGAGGAACTTGAAGCCTGTCGACGGTAATAGGCACACCTTTTGAGGGAAGGGAGGTGGTACTGTGTTGATAAAGGTTTAAAGTGTAACAGGTGTAAAAGTTTTGAGTGGAATTGTGGCAGGAAAATGCAGAATGTTACTGCACCTCCTTTCTTCCTGATGGAACCAGGAGAACCACTGATTAGGTGGAAAAAATGGAAAAAGATATTTGAAAATTACGCAAGGGTGTGTGGTGCAAATTTGAGTGGTGAAAGGAAGCCTGCTTTATTGATGCATTGTTTGGGCGGCGAAGGCCAAGAGATTTTGGAGACTCTTCCGGCCATTCCTCAAGCTGAACAAAGAGGATTGAATGAATATGAGGTGTGTGCTAGGCAGTTGGATTTACATTATCTTCCTAAAGTGAGTACAATCATGGAGATCTAGTGTTTCGGGTTAAGAGAGCAGGGTAAGGAAGAGAGTGTTGAGGAGTACATTACTGCTCTAAGAAAGTTGGCTTCAAGTTGAAAGTTTGGAGGTTTAGTGGAAGAACGAATTAGGGATCAGTTTGTTTTGAGATGTGTGAGTGATAAGATAAGGGAAGAGTTGTGGCTAAAGGATGAACCTGCACTTGAAGAAGTTGTAGGCATTGCAAAAAGGGTTGAACACATGCTAAAATGTGTTGGGGAACTAAGTAAGGAGAAAAAGGATGAAAAACCAGATTGTTCATCAACACAAGAAGTGGTGTGTCAAGCTGTGAAGAGAGAGGATGAGAGGAAGAAAAAAGTGGTGTGTGAGGAGGAAAGGTTGAAAGGGGAGGTTGACGGTGGTATTTCTAAAATACAGTCAAATAAGAAATTCACAACTCCTTTTTAAGGAACCTGTTATAGATGTGGGAGATATGGGCATATGGCAAATGCGAGAGAGTGTCCTGCCCTTAAGTTCAATTGCGATGTGTGTGGCAGAAAGGGACACATTGGTAGAAATTGTAGAACAAGAGTTGGGAGTTTGTTGAGTTGGTCTCATCAGGCAAGGTTGGGTGTGAGTCTTAATCCAAATGCTCATCCTGTTATTCAAGTACAGGCTGTAGACAGTGTTGAGACCAAGTTTATAAAGAACTATAAAGAGTTGTTCAGTGATAAACTAGGATGTATAAAGGGTTACAATCACAACATCAAGCTGAAGTTGGGTGCGGTGCCTGTTGCTGCTAAAGTAAGGCGCATTCCAATTTGGGTAAAGGATGCTGTGGGTAAAGAGATTGAGAAGTTGTTGGCGACTGGAGTTATACAACCAGTAGAAGCAACTGAGTGGCTGGCACCAATTGTGGTCGCGAGGAAGCCTAATAATGAGATTCGGCTGTGTGTTGACCTTCGTGCTTTAAATAAAGAGGTAATAATTGACAAGTACCCTCTGCCAAACATAGAGGAGTTGGTCTCTACGTTAGATGGGGCATGCTATTTCACCACCTTAGATATGGCTTCGGCTTATCACCAAGTTCCGCTAAAAGATGAGTGTCAAGAGCTTACTAGTTTTATTACACCAATGGGTGCATTCAAGTTCTTAAGAATGCCTTTTGGGTTGGTTTCGGCAGCCTCAGTATTCCAGAGAATTATGGAAGATCTGTTCAAAGGAATACCGGGGGTAAGATGTTATCAGGATGATGTTCTCATTTCTGGTAAGAACGAACAGGAACATGATGAGAGGGTTTGCCTTGTGTTGAAGAAAATGTTGGAAGTTGGTTTAACTCTGCGTCAGAGTAAGTGCAAGTTTGGTGTCAATGAGCTAGATTATTTGGGCCATCACATCTCAAGGAAGGGCATATCTCCAAAAAAGGATCTTGTTGAAACTATTGAGAAATTGAAGGAACCATGTTCAAAAGAAGAGGTTTCATCATTTTTAGGCATGGCAGAATTTTACAATAAGTTTGTCAGAAATTTTGCAGATAAGACTGTTAATCTGAGGAAGATCATGTGTAAAAATTTGGTGTTCAATTGGACTGAGGAGTGTAGCAAAGAGTTTGATCAGGTGAAAATGGATCTTAGGAATGCACCAAATTTGCAGGCGTTTGTCCCAGGCGATCCGACGTTTATTGTAACAGATGCTAGCGGTAAGGGTCTGGGTGCTTTGTTGTTACAGCTGAGGAAAGACAAGGAGGTCCTAATAGCTTGTGCTTCGAGATGTTTGAAGGGGGCGGAGTTGAATTACTCTATCATAGAGAAAGAGGCGCTAGGTATATATTGGGCTGTGAATAAATTCAGGAAATTTGTTTGGGGTTCCTCCTTTACCGTCAGGTCTGATCACAAACCACTAAAGGAAGTGTTTGAACAGAAGGGATTAGACTCCATCTCAGCAAGAATAAGGAGATGGGTAATTTCTTTGCAGGAGTTCATGTTCAAGTTTGAATATATCCCAGGGAAAACTAATGTCTCGGCAGATTGTCTGTCTAGGTTGGTGGATGTTGTAGAAAATGTAGAGGAAGCTTTGGTTGACGATTTTGAGGGTGATTTAAAGGTGTGTGATGTTACCTTGGGGGCGGTGAAGGAAGGTGCTTGGAGAGAAGAGCTGAGTTAGGATGTGGAATTGAAGGAAGTCATTAAATTGTTTGAAGGTTGTAGGACTCGTTCTTTAAGGTGGAGAGGTGTGGCTCACTGGTTAGAGGCGGCAGACCCGAGTGCAGAGAACGGCCCGGGACCAGGGTTCGATTCCCGACGCGGCAGGGTCTTGGACCAGGATCAGCGGACTGATAATTCTCGCATCGGTGCCTACTCCGACCAAGGAGCACACTCGGCAACTCTGGGCATTAGCTTGCCTCATCTCCACAACGGCCCCACACAAACGCCGGGGATGCCTGGTTTCACCTTGGAGACCCTCAGGAGGGACTATCTCACAGGGAAAGCCAGGACGGGTTCCTCAGCGGTCTATAGCGCTACGAGGCCTCCGGGTAGCAGTGCGCTTTACAAGACACAACAATTTACAATTTACAAAATTAAAGAAACCGTGGTCTTTGATTGCTGATGAGTTGGCAGTGGTAGATGGTTTACTCATGAGAGGCACTACGTTAGTTCCTCCTGTCAATCTCAGAAGTGTTTTGGTGGACATGTCTCATGAGGGTCACTTGGGTATTTCCAAGACGAAAGAACGCATAAGAATGTACTTCTGGTGGCCAGGTATCGATTTGTTGGTGGAACGTGCTGTGAGGGATTGCTCTTCTTGTCAGGCAAGTGATAAAGTTTTGAGGACGATGTCTTCTCCTATGGTTTGCAGGAGGTTGCCTAGGTCCCCCTGGGATGAAGTTGAAATAGATATTGTGGGGCCTTTACATGGTGAGCATCAAACTCCATTTATGTTGGTTTTATTGGATTTGTATTCTAGATGGGTTGAGGTTAGTTTGGTAAGGGAGATTACAAGTGAGTCTGTTATTTCCTTTTTGGAGTCTGTCTTTAAACGTGAAAGTTTTCCGAATTCCATTCTCTCTGAAAATGGGCCACAATTTTGTTCTGGGAAAGTTGAGGAATATTTCAGCAGGTGTGGCACAATCCACAAGAGGATTTCTTTGTATCACCCTGAAGCAAATGGTGCTTTGGAGAGACTCAATAAAACTTTGAAGGAAAGCATTCAATTGGCAAGGGTTAACAATTTGGACTGGAGAAAAGATTTACAGAACAGAATTTCGGCATATCGTTTCTCTCCCCACTCTACCACCGGAAAGACTCTGTTTGAACTTTTCAAGGGTAGAGCACCTAACACTTGTTTGTGTCCTGCATGGATGGTTGCAGACAAGGGTGTTAAAAATAATGGGGTGGGTGCATGGAGAGAAAGGGAATTGAAACTTCAGAGGAAAAGGAAAATGTATGTGGATAGGAGAAATTCTGCTAAGGACTCCAAGTTCGTGGTGGGGGAGGTTGTAAAGATCAGGGCTCCTGTGGGATGTCAAAACTGATCGAAGTTTTCTGTTCCTAGAACCATTGTGAAAATTTTCAAGAATGCTGTAAAGACGGAGGATGGTCGTATCTGGAACAATAGTCGCGTTTCTCATTTTGGTGGAAAAGGGAAATGTGATGACATTGTTGCTGTTCCTGATCTGCGTCCAAATTATTCTCGCAAGAGTGTGAGAGTATGCAGGCCTCCTGTTCACTTGCGTGATTATGTCTAGGTAGTTTTGTTGTTACTTTTCCTTTTCTTTCTGTTGCCTACTTCATTGCTTGACATGTAAACCTGTTTAATGTTTAAGAGGGAGAAGTGTGATGACCTGTATACCTGGGTTTACTGGTTCCATGTTGGAACCTGGAGTTTGGAACCACATTACACCAAGGTTCCCATTTCTTGTATTCCATGTTTGTCAGTTGTTAGCTGACTGTTGGCTGGGGCTGATTAAATATTACCTACTGAACTGTATCCTGTGTCAATCCCACATTATTACACAAGTCAGTTCCCTGCCCGGGACGAAAGCCCGTTTGAGACCGTCGCAGCAGGTCATTGGACTCAAGGTAAAGTGATAGCTGCCGGTTGACACATTTCTCAGCGATCTTGCTGAGGCCCGGCAGTAAAGAAAGTTTGACAGGTCTGCGGGATCGAGGCCTGGTTTTTTTTAATAGCGCCTTTACCATCGCCTGCTTCCAGCTAGGTGGTACTACGCCCTGGTTGAAAGAGGCATTTAGCAGGGCCGTTGCGGGGGCGGCAATGGTGTCAGTAAACCGCTTGAGGACATGGATAGGCATGGGATCAAGGGGAGAGCCGCTCTTAAGGGCGGACAGCTCGGAACAGAAAACCTCCCTCGAGATAGGTATCCCTTGCATGCATGCACATTTAGATAAACTAGAAGCCGTCCAGTTTGCAATGTTACTCTCATTCTTGCAATGGTAGGCAAGGCTGGGGTAGGTCTTTTCTCATATACTTACCTTAGTCTGTTAAGTTTGTCATCCTACATAAGCACTCACAATAGGCTTTTCCTCTACACTTTTGCTAGCTATCTATTCCTTGCAGGGCACACGTCCTAAAAAATAAGTGAGGGGACTAACCTAGATAGTCTGTATGCAAGTGACATCACGGCCATGACATCACGGAGCATTGCATTACATGTGGAATTACCGGAACTGACATTTTAGGAAGTGGCATCACAAGCCACGACTTTAATATTTACATGTCATTTAACCCCTTCCATGCTGGTGACGAACCCCAGCCGTCATGCACTACGGTGCTCGTGTGCTGATGACGGCTGGGGTTCGTCATGGCCCGCCCCTGTTCGTTTGTTTATCGCACGGGGGCGGAAACGGGCCAGCAGGGAAGGGGTTAAAGTGCTCTGACACCCTGCTTTAGGATGTGTAGCTCTATACAAGAAAAAATAGTGGTACTTAAATTATTTCAATGGCTCCTTAGGGGCTATATAAATTACATTTATTTTGTGTAAATACTGGGAGAGACCAACACAGTGCATGCATATCTAGTAAACAGATCCTGAACAAAGTGAAAAACTTCCTCCGTTAAGTATGTGTGATGTACTAACCTCTGTTTCCCCTCTACTGCATGTGTTTCTAGTTGTGAGGCTCCTGACTGCTCCCAATCATGAGACCGAACAAAAAGAGGCCTTGCGACCCCTCAAATTCGCCCTTTGTTGTGGTCCCAGCAGAAGTCTAAAATAGGAAATGCCCATCCCCGCCTGCACGTTGTTACTTATTGCATATGGAAAGCAGACAACGTGCAGGCGCTGCTGAAAGTGTCCCAGTGTTTGGAAATTATACCGGGGCGAGTGCAGCACATTTAGTAGGGCTCAACTTCTCTGCAGTGTGGACGGCGTTCACCCTGTGAAAATAGTGGGTCGACGCCGTCCACCCGCATGTACCCCCGACTCGTGCCCTGATTCCGTGCTACCTTTAACGTCTTAACATTCTTCCTGTAACACGTCAGTGCAGGTAGCCAAAAACAAAGCCGTAATTAAGACTTGGACATGTCAAAAGGGCTATCATGCCAAGCTATTAGCAGAGTAAATTATGCAAATATTAGTAAAAAGCATCCCAATTGTTGGAACTTTGTGCCAGAATTACCTCTGGCTTTCCGCACTTCCTGCATTAATTATCTAACAGGACATGCCCAATCTTATAAGCGCACTTTTAAATGATATGAATACCAATGATTTTATTTAATTCTGTCTCATTGTTTGTTTAGAATCTGGAAACGTCTGCCAAAGTGGAGATCCCTGTAGGTGTGTGCACCTCCTCTGAATCCCAAAAAAGACCAGCAACCCTTGTGGATGGGAAAGCTAAAAAAGCCTGTCTGGAACCATGATGGTGTGAATGAGGCTTTGTTCAGCGTGAATGGCCTTCATATTTTTTGCCACCCGAGACAAAGCCTGCTGTTGGAAAATTAATAGAAGATTTCTTCTGACATGACTAAAGCGTAGCCAAAAGATTACAAGTTAAACATTGTACTATCTCTAGTTCTAATTGTAATATAATGCTGCTTTATGAAGCCACGCTTCGATTCTCGTTTCTCTTGAGAGTGCCTGTTCCTAGAAGAGGATGAAAGGCCATCTTTTTTGTTACCTGAACGGTGGCAAAAGTAGAGGCCCAGAATTTGAAGAGCGCAATGAATGTTACTAGGATGAAGCTCCCTTTGTTAAAATGCATAGGAAGCCTGCAATATGTGTAGTCACTACAGTGTAATTGTTTTTGTTATTGTTGGTTTGTCATATTTTTGTGTTTGTGACGTTTATTTAATAAAGTGTTTTTGAAGCACACTGAGAAGCGTTGCTGAATGTTTTGTACATGTTCATTTTTGTACTTCCTGAATCCTTAAATGAGCAGGACTATACTTTGTTGATGATTAGTATTCAGTTCTGGAGTGGATTATCTGCAGGTAATATTTTTTGCGAATTTTGTGGTGTTGTCTGTTTTAAAATAGCCATTAGATGTATTATTTGCTTTTTTAGTATGGCTCGGAAGGATAATTGCTGGAGCATATTGATCAATGGGCTTTAACCTTATACTGGAACACTTAGATGTTCGGCATTGAACGTAGTTAGAATGTGGATCATAGCCCAGGGCGTCAATATGACATGTACTAAAGTATTATGGTAGGACTCATCCATTGGGGAATTACAGACAAAAGAGAATTTGCTGGGTAGCAGAAATTAATGGAATACTGCTATTAAAGTCTGCCTTGATGTCATAAGCAATAACACATCATGAGGCAATCTGCTATTTGCTGTAGCATTTATTTTAGTGCGTATTAAATTATGGTTAATGTTACTTTCACACCTGGGATGACTGAAAAACGTTTGATGATTACATCAGTGGAGTCATGCTCATGAGTTAAGTATTTATCTGAATGATCGATAAAGAAGATTAATTTATGCATAGCATGTAATGACCTCATTACCGTTTCAGAGCACTAGTAAAGAATGGAAGATATGTATTATGAGATGAACACTGTGTTGCCTTTATTTTATATTCTGTGTGAATTAATCCTAATCTGTATGTTTATTGTAATGATTATACCGTGATAACTGAGACTTTGAATGCTCACAATACGGGACAATATACATTCACATGAACCTCTGCTTGAACGTTTCAAAATGGTGACTATTAATGCAATAGTATTGCTAATGGCGTTGCATTCATACAATTCTATCTGAATTCGTATTGATATTAATAATCATAATCAAGATGTTCATAATAATGATACAATAGTGTTGGCTAAGACTTATAATGCTAGCACATTGGGACATCATACCTTCACATGAACATGTACTTGAACATCTAAGGATAACGACTATTTATAAGCTAACCTTGCCGGACAGTTTTTTTGAACCATCATTTATGTTTACCATTTGAGCACTAAAGCTCTGTATGTATAGCAAGGTTCCCTGACACATGATCAAGATTTTTTTCCGGAACTCGTTAAAACTGCTAGCCAACTTGTATTTAAAAAAACATTGACCATGGTTCCAAGTGTTAATGCATTTTCTAGACGCTTGGGCTTAAAGTGTTGGTGTACAAGCGGGGTTTCCTCACCTATGCAAGTACCATAATCACAAGCAACTGAGGCATTGGACTGGAATCTCCCTACCAACTGCTGCATTATGGGACATGTTTTTCACCAAATAAATTTTAAAAACTTAATTTCTTTCAATTTCTTTTATTCAGTCTGCCAGGATTTAATATTTGATATCCTGATACTCAAGAATATTGCTTCTTCGTTGAGGAAAAATACGTTGTTTTACTATATAAGCAGTCACTGGTACTAGAGGAGAAGTGCTGCATAATCTAAAATTTTAACCAATTCCATACTTGTATATTTGTGTGTCTGTATTATATTTTTATAAATAAAGAAGTGATGACAGCAGCTCAGATAACATTTACATCAGAACCTCAATGTTGGAGGGATGTGGGCTTCTTAGTCATGAAGAATACGTGTTTCTCAAAACAGAGCACCCAGTAACACCAGTTATGTATCTTATTCCCAAAGTCCACAAAGACCTTGAGAACCCCTCAAGTTGCCCCAGTATTTCTGCTATAGGAAGTACATTTTAGAGCACATCTAAATATGTTGATCAATTTCTAGGTGAATTTGTTCGAAATCTTCGATCATATGTGCAAGATACCGCATGATGTATGATTTTCCATGGGAAGAAAAGTATGTTTTGATTGCAGTTGATGTTGAAAACATTACATGCCAGCATTAAACATCAAGATGGCCTAAGCGCAGTGGCAACACACTTAAATGCTACTAACCATGGTTGATCGATGCTTAAACAGTAACTACTTCATTTTCAACAGTGAATATTACCATCAGATACATGGTATGGCTATGGGCACCGGCTTCGCCCCCAGTTGCGCAATTTGCATTTCGGCTGATGGGAGGAGCAGGTGGTCCGAACCAGTTATCACGATATACGGGAGCATAACAAACACATTGGGGTTGTTTTATTGATGATCTCTTTATAGTCTGGAAAGGTTCTGAGGAGAGCACAAGAATGTTTCTTAACCAAATTGAAAAGAATGATCTCAACTTACATTTCAGCAGTGTAATCAGTAAAACAGGTCACTTGTTGGGATTTGACTATTTACATTAAGGATATTATTGATAACAAGTTGCAAACCAAATTGTATAGAAAACCTACAGATGGAAACATGGTCTTACATGCAACCAGTTTCCATCCACGCAATCTAGTACATAGTATCCTCTTTGGGGTTACCTTTTGAGTAAGATGCAATTGCAGTGAGCCTAAAGAAGAGAAAATTTCCATTGATCAAATGAAATCTAGATTCCTTAAGTGGGGTTACCCATCGACATGCGTTGACAAAGCTATTGAGAAGACCAAACCGAGATCAAGGGAAGAAATATTGTTCCAAAAGAATAAATCAAACTTTCAGACTAGAGAAATCCAGATTTTTAAAACTCATCACTACAGTTAGTAAGCAAGAAGGGTCAATTTGCTCCAGTCTTCATAAGTATTGCCATTTAGTTAAAAATGACCCAGTAATAGGGAAATGTGTACCACCTAAACCAGGAATTGTTTTCTGAAGAGCTAAAGCCAGAAGACCAGAATTGGTGAATAACCGCATTGAAAGACGAAAGCCAATTAAAACCACATGGCTAACTAAAATGAATAATACAGGATTCAGCAAATGTAGTATATGTAAGGCCTGTCAATATGGCAAAAGCACAAGGGAAGATGAGCTACTGGTAACTTCCCACATAAAAAAAACATCAGAGGTAGTTGTATGTGCTAGACAGACTTTGCAGTGTATATATTACAATGTTCATGTGGCTTGTCCTATATAGGAAGCACCACTCGAGCATTTGCAGACAATTAAGAACTGTGATAGAAGTTATCCGGTAGCCCGTCATTTTGAACTAGTACCTAACAGTGAAACATCAGGTTTAAAATACTTAGTCCTGGATACGGTCCCTCCCAACATACGAGGAGGCGATAGATAAAAACAGCTTAGGCAGATGGAGTCTAGATACATTATATTGATGAACACGAAACAGCCATGGGGTCTCAATAGTGAATAAGACTTGCATACACTTTAATAAAGAAGCAGTGAATAATTTCTCCGCTCATCTCAGTATTTTACATTTATTTTAACATAGACGTAATTTGCACATTTCACTTAGCACTTTATTATGTATTTTGGACATTCCTAGCTGGGGTGAAATAATCACCAAATGCAGGAGTTATTAGAAGGGACAGAGCTCACTTGGGCTTTATTATTATCATTACTATTAACATTGTCGATTTTTGCTTGGCTGAAGTACACAAGGAGGAAACAGTGCTTTATTAATAAATCTAGACCAGGTGCAAATATCAGTTAAATTATGCATGGTATATTGTAATTTCTTGCAGCAATTTTAACTGTATTTAATATTTTACTATGTTGGGATTTTCAGCTGTAGGAAAGAGTGTTGCGCTTGGAATTGAGCAATGCCACACTCTGAACAAAATGTATATTTTATACCTAATTTTGCATATTCCAAATGGTATGTAGTCAAATCACATGCACTTTATTCCATGGAGTGTCGATGAACTTGACATGTATAGTAATTATTTGTCTCAACAGTGGCAACATGTAACCAGCACTGTTAATTAGAACGATTTTATCATTTTTATATATATTATTTTTATACAAGTGTTATATATTTCGACACATGTTGATAAATTATAATGAATGTATGAAATAAGCTTTTTTAGTGCAATATGTTACCACACAAAATTGTTATTAGGCAGTAAATAACAGCAAGAAGTTAGTCTGTTTTCACTTTTCACTCATATGTCACATGATCTATGTTTAAAATGTGGAACTAAATGATGCTTCGTTATTGGTGAACAAGGCTGGTTATGGCCGAAATGCGTTCAATGTAGAACGACAAATAAAGAATATATATGCTCCACACAACATTGTCATCCCCTTTTTTGAAGTGGATATTGATATATATATATATATATATATATATATATATATATTTTTTTTTTTTTCCAAAAACAAAGGTTAAAGTAACAACATAGTTAGTTGAATTTGTCAGTGACAACATTAACGTTTTGAGCATAAAAAAACCCTGAAGTTAACCAGTTATAGTTAGCATAGCTAACTATAACGCGCACCGCTAAATTGTACTACAATTTTACCTATAGGTTCAAATTAGTTATATACTTTTTTACAAGTTTATAAATACATTTTATTAACACATTTCTTATTCTACGATTTAAAATAAACAATTAGCATAACATATGAAACTTTTTACAAATGCACAACATAAAGGGCCCGATTGTGATGTCAGGCCAAAAGCCTCTGACCGTGGTCGGAGGCTTTCCACCCGACATGATAAGTTTAAAGTCTGATCACCGTATTAGGATGACGGCGGTCAGAGTTTAAACCTACGGGGGAATCCGACGTGGTTCCAACGGGCTATAGGAGCCAGTCGGTCACTCGGAAAGGCAACATAATCCCTTAAGGATGACGTCTCCACCGTCTGGATTATGATGTTGGTTTCTGATGGCCTGTAATGAATGTGCTTTTCACTAAAAGGACACACCCAAACCCTGCACTTCCACTTTGGAGGCAAATATACCGCTGCACCTTTAGAAAATACACTTTGAACAGCACTTCCTAAAGACGAAGAAAGGACACTGCACTCCCTTTAGGCAAGGCAAGAATGCAAATTCTTGTGCATTTAAAATAACTCACACAAGTTTTTTTTAGGCAATGTTTAGAACAGTAGGTCAAATATATCAGTAACTGCAGATTCCCAAATGTCAAGTTAACAAGTAAATGAACAATTGAAATAAAATGCAGTATATACAAGTAGCAAAGAGTAGGAAATATATACAAAAAGAGAATGGTTAGGAACACCTCACCGATTGAATTTGCATCATTCTTGCCAACTCAAGCTGGGGAAAGCCCGTCACCAGCCCAGGAAGGAGTTCAGTCAGGACTCGAGTTCCGTCACCTCCACAGCAATACGTCTGTTCTGTGGTGAACTTCCACCTGGCCCTCGAAGGCTCTCAGCTTTAATACCATTACTCAACGTGAGGCGAAGCTTCTAAAAAGCCTCGCCCCCTTCTCAAAAGAAAGAACTGAGCTGGCTGTACCAGTCTGCGTTAAGGCCAAGACGGAGACTTGCCAAGCTCCCTTATTTTGACTCCGAGGCAGAGTTGCACATTCCACAGACACTTCCCCCAACATATTCCAGTTCACTCTGGTCGGTGAGGTGCGAAAAACAAGTGAACAGCAGAAAGACCTTGAATATGAATCGCAAGCCCTGCTGTGCATGCAGGAGCAAGGCAAAGTCAGGCATCAGGCCATGTCAAAGCCAATAGTAAGCGCTTATAATTCCAAGCACTGCTGTGCACGCAGAAGTAAGGTAAAGTCAGAAAACAAGATGAGCTAAGGCCATGTCAAAGCCAATAGTCAAAGTCAGAAAATAATATGACCTGAGCTGTTACTATCTAAGGGCTGGCCTGTTTCTGAATCAACCAATACGCGGTTCATATTCCTAGTTATGTCTACTCTTGCTTTCCAAGCCAAGAGAGAGCTACAATGTTCACCATATGTGAAGTGTTGTAGCTTGCTAGCTCTCCACCTGTCCTGAATTTTCCTAGTCAGCTGGCTCTCATACTCTGCCTGCATACCCTCCATTTCCACTCGCAGAGCAGGCAGCTCCTAGCCGGCTCTTCCAATGAGGCACCTTGGAGTTCCTTCTCTTTTGTCTTTATGTTGGCTTGAAGAGTCTCCTCTTTACTTTGTGTTTCACACCTGCTTCTAATATGTACAGTACTGATTTTGCCCCTTAAGTATGCCTTGTTCACATCCCATACTATGGGCGGACTAACAGAATCCTTATTACATATAAATAACTTGGCAGTCTTACCTGCCAAGTCTGATAAAAGCACCTCATCCAACAATATGGCTCTATTGAGGGTCCATCTTCTCTGACTCTGCCATTCATGGATTTTTAGGTTTAAACATACTGGGGAGTGATCTGAGAGTATGGCTGGATCTTGGGCTACTGATTCCACTACATCATATAAAGTATGATCCAACAAAAAATAATCTACCCTTGAATGATGTCAGTATTTTTTTACTATAGAAGGTGAAACCCTTAGTGGAGATCAACTTTCTACGCCAAGTGTCTAGCAATTCAGTTCTGCCATCATTTCCCTTAACTTACGTAATGTCTTAGGGGTATTTATATATTTAGTTCTAGATATACTGTCTATGTCCTTATTTAATACTACATTAAAATCTCCCCCTATCACAATAGGAGTGGGCACTTTCAGAAGATATTGTTGCAACCTGTCTACCGCTTCTGGCTCATCACTGTTTGGCGGTGATCCCTAAAGTGATGGGGAACACACAGTGTTGTTTAAATGCCCCTCACACACCAACAGGCCCCTTGGTGTCATGCTTCATCATCGGGGCCTTCGCACCCCTCTACGGAATGCGGCGTGCTACGACTCGCGAATACGCAGGAGCACTAGAAAGTGAACTATGTGAGGGGGTGTGTTACTAAGGAGTGAGTGAGGTGAGGTGAAAAAAGTGAGTAGTTAAAAAATACCTGGCGCGTGGGTATAAAATAATTTTATTAAATCCCCGGCTGGTATTATTAAAAGAAGTGCAAGATGGGGTTGTAAGAATACGTATTAGGGTATTACAACCACAACAAAGGTGTCAACATGTTTCGGAGCGCGGGGGCTCCTTCTTCAGGACAAGGATAAGCACTTACCCTCCCCTTACTCACATGTAAATGTAAAAGTGTAAAAAAAGATTACAACAATGTGTAATATACCTAACAATGTTATATATGTAGGTGGATGTAGTTGCGCCCAATTGGCGATAGATGAAAAACCTGTGGAAAGAAAGCACAATAAACACACTGGTCTACAGTGCACAGACTGAGGGAGAAGAAAATACTTCTCTTAGTACAACAAGGTAGACCCAAAAATAAGGGTCAGAGAACCCTGTAAAGAAAAAAGAAATATATATATGGACAAACACAGCACTTACAGACATACATTCATAACATAGAAATACTCTCTGCTCAGATGGAAAGAGAGGGAGAAAAAACAGGTAATGTAAGGCTTACTTATAGTTCTCAAATGCAAGACCTCATGAGCCTATGCGTGTTATTGGGGGATCCTTCCTTACTGCTCAGTAAAGTACCCTAAAAGACATTGATATATGGGATTCAGTTTGTTATAGGCACCACAATCTAAATTCTGGCGCATTTAGATTGTGGTGCCTATAACAAACTGAATCCCATATATCAATGTCTTTTAGGGTACTTTACGGAGCAGTAAGGAAGGATCCCCCAATAACACACCTGGGCTCATGAGGTCTTGCATTTGAGAACTATAAGTAAGCCTTACATTACCTGTTTTTTCTCCCTCTCTTTCCATCTGAGCAGAGAGTATTTCTATGTTATGAATGTATGTCTGTAAGTGCTGTGTTTGTCCATATATATATTTCTTTTTTCTTTACAGGGTTCTCTGACCCTTATTTTTGGGTCTACCTTGTTGTACTAAGAGAAGCATTTTCTTCTCCCTCGGTCTGTGCACTGTAGACCAGTGTGTTTATTGTGCTTTCTTTCCACAGGTTTTTCATCTATCGCCAAGTGGGCGCAACTACATCCACCTACATATATAACATTGTTAGGTATATTACACATTGTTGTAATCTTTTTTTACACTTTTACATTTACATGTGAGTAAGGGGAGGGTAAGTGCTTATCCTTGTCCTGAAGAAGGAGCACCCGCGCTCCGAAACATGTTGACACCTTTGTTGTGGTTGTAATACCCTAATACGTATTCTTACAACCCCATCTTGCACTTCTTTTAATAATACCAGCCGGGGATTTAATAAAATTATTTTTTACCCACGCGCCAGGTATTTTTTAACTACTCACTTTTTTCACCTCACCTCACTCACTCCTTAGTAACACACCCCCTCACATAGTTCACTTTCTAGTGCTCCTGCGTATTCGCGAGTCGTAGCACACCGCATCCCGTAGAGGGGTGCGAAGGCCCCGATGATGAAGCATGACACCAAGGGGCCTGTTGGTGTGTGACGGGCATTTAAACAACACTGTGTGTTCCCCATCACTTTAGGGATCACCGCCACTCTGAGTGGATTCTACTTTGTTTATTCGCATGACTAGGGAGACCGAATCCACTGACTCTCTCTCTCCCCCCTCCTGTTAGAAACTTCATCACTGTTTGGGCCATAATATGTTGCACACGTGATCTGCATAACTCTTAACGGAGAGGTTTGCCACCAACCATCTACCAGAGCTACCGTTTCCTCTTTCAGTCATTTTATTCCAGAATTTTTTCGTATAACTAAGACCACACCTCTAGTGTTTCCCCATTGCTCTGAACACATACCTTTCTGCACCCATAAAAACTTACTGCAAGAAGATCTACACACTTTCCACTCCAAGTGAGTCTCTTGCAGCATTATAATGTGGGCCCCACTGTCTCTAAGGTATTCTGCCACTGTTCCTTGCTTCCTCCTCGCCCTCAAACCATTTACCTTCTAGATGAGTATTTTTACCTTCATATACAAACTTGATTTTCCTGGTTCCCTACTATCTCTCCCAATATGGTCTCATACTTAAAATTATATAATGAACGTTGACTGAACTTGCTGTGTTTTCTGTTGTTACTACAACAAAGTACATGCCCCATTTGTGCCCCCTATTAGTCCAGTTCTTGCACCTTTAGAGTTTACAGAAGCAGAGGTGGGAAAAGCTATAATTGATTCAGCTAGCAACAAGGCTCCTGGTCCCGACGGCGTCCCTAGTGATCTGTATAAGGCAGACGTTACACTCTGGGCCCCAATTTTACAGAATGTGTTTAATTCTTCAACCTCCTCTGGCTTTCCATCTTCATGGGCTCAATCAATTATTATCCCCATTTTTGAAAAAGGCCAGAGAGGAGACCCAAGGTGTTACAGGCCAATATCTCTCATAGACTCCTCTGTAAAAAATTTAGGTAAGGTCCTGCTGGCAAAGATATCCGATTGGGTCTCGGATAATAACATTCTTGCCGAGTCCCAATATGGGTTCAGACCCGGTAGAGGCACTGTGGACCAGTGTCTCAACCTGTATCTTTTAATCAACAAATATATGGTATCCACCTAGGGCTCTATTTATATGGGATTCATGGACTTGTCCACGGCTTTTGATCTAGTTAATAGATCAAAGCTGTGGACAACTCTATTGGATATGGCGATTGACCCCAGCCTGGTCTTTTTTTATGGCGGATCTCCATAGAGATTTACAAGCGACCGTCAGAATGACACAAGAAGGCTCCTGCACTAGGCACTTTAGATCCGGGAGAGGGGTGAGGCAAGGGTGCATCTTGGCCCCTTTGCTGTTCACCCTATACGTCAATGCCCTAGACAAATCCCTGGAAATGGCTACCCAGGATGTTCCGTGTATAGGAAGCCGTTCCATCCCTGTGCTCCTATACGCGGACGATGCTGTTCTTTTAGCACGTACCCCGTTAGCCCTACAACGGCTATTGCACCGTTTCGGGGAGTTTGTCATCCCTAGACCTAGTGTTTAACACCTCCAAGTCTCATGTCATGGCTGTGGGGCCGGGTAAGAACAGAGCACAGTCCTTTTATTGCAGAGGGGTTGAGGTTCAAGGTGTGAGAGCATTTACATATTTGGGGGTCCTGTTTGATAACGGTTGCTCATGGACGGCCCAGAAGTTGGCATAAAAGAACGCTTTGGTACGAGCGGGCTCTGCACTATTAAAATTAATACAGCGTTTGGGGGGACTACCTTATGAGGCAATCCTTAAATTATATAAGGCCAAATGTCTTGCCCTAACCCTTTATGGTTCAGCAATTTGGGGGTATACGAACATGATAGAGGTACAAAGGGCTGAAAATAAATTGTTTCGTTCCTTTTTAACGGTCCCACAGTCTACCCCAACATTTGCTGTTCACCAAGAGCTAGGCATGGGATTTGTTGGTGACTTGATTAGTTTAGCACCCCTCACGTGTTGGCTCAAAACCTGGCTCAATCCTGAGCTAACATTGAACCGTCTAATAATAGGAAATTGTATCGGTTTGGAAAGGGAGATCAAAGCCCCATTGTTATCCTACATCAAAGTAACATTTGCTAAATTGGGGCGACCAGAAATTTTTGATCACCCGGAAGGTATTGTTAAAGGTGATATACTTTGGGTCAAAAAGCACTTCTTGTCCATGAAATTACTGGATAGAGAGACCGAGGAACTAGCAAAACCAGCTGTGAGAGAGCACTTTTTGCTAGTCCCTTCCCCTTCCTTGGAACAGTACCTAAGAGTTGTTTCCAAACCTTTCCATCGTTGGCTCTTATTTAGATTTCGGTTTAACCAGGTATATCTTTTATTAGGAAACTATCAGACATGGAGCACCCCTGACAAGGCTCCTTTTTGTGTCTGTGACAACTGTTAAATGCAAAACACCATCCATTTCATGTTCTTTTGTAAGCATTACTCAACATTGAGGAAAAAATTCATCATCCCACTCTTAAGAGGGTTGGGGTTCCATCAGGTTAAACCAGCTCTAATGTATCTCCAACTGTTGAATAATACCTGGACTATATTTAACATCACAAGTTATCTTGTTGCAGCTGTAAGATCCAAGAAACTTAAAGAGCACGATTTAAATGGTTTATGAATTTTCTCTCCTTTTGTAAAGTAAATTTAAAAGATTTGAATTCTGTAAATAACTTTTAATATATAAAATTGCTCGGCTAATTTTTTAGTATTTTTAATGTTTTTATTATCATGTTTTTACTGTGTACTTTTATGATTTTAATTAATCGAATAAAGTGATTTTGACTTGACTACTACATTTTGAGATGAGAACTTATTTTCCCCTCTATGCTCCACACCCCCAGTGCTCTCCCACCCCGAGGTACCCCCTCTATCCTTAGGCATTACTTCCGCCCTTCACAAGCTCCTACCTAAGGAATGAGGTGCCTATGTCATTAATGTGTGCTCAATGTGTATAAATGTGCACTTTTTCTATCCTTTCCCACATCTACCCCGCATCTTAAAGTGGCTACTATATATTTGGGGTATCGCCAGAAGCCTCTTTCATCTATGTTATCAGGACATCGAGATCCTGAAGATTATGCATCTTGCTCCTCTACATGATCCTTAGCATCACAGGGAATTTCATCTGTACCTTAGCCCCTAACATCTGTAAATAGGCCATTCTGGAGCCCAGCTCCCATTGCCTCTGTGCTGTCCTTTTTTAAATGCCTGACCTCACCATAGGTGAAGTCTCAATAATTCAAGGCTTTCTTCTTCAGTGCTCAAATTAAGACCAACTCCTTGACAGTATAGGTGAAAAAGTTGACTAGGATTTTCCTGGGGGATCTTATATTAGCAGTTAGCTTAAATGGGTCCCTATGCACTCTTTGGGTCTCCCTATCGAGATCCAAGCCCAATCTATCTGACAGGACCCAGTCTCTTAATAATTGGATCACAAACGCTTTCACCTCTCCATCCTCTGAGCCTTCTGGAATATTCATTAATTTAAAATTATTGTGCCTTAAATGATTTTCCAGCCTTTCAAAATCATCAATGTTTTATTCTGTTGCTTCAATACTTCAGTTTCCTGAGAATTGGTGTTTCCAGCCAAGGTTTTTTCTTTCATGTTCTTCTCCAAGGTTGTGGTGTGATCTACCAGATAGTCTAATCTATTTCTCTAAGGCAGCATATTTTCCTTGTATACGCTTTTGGTTTGCTTCTGTTATCTCAAATGTCTTCATCAATTCAGTTCTCAAATTGAACAGAGTTCCTTCTAAAGAATCCTGTGCTCTTATCTCTTGTCTCCTTATTTGTTTAGAAGTTATCTTCCAGAGCTAGGCTGTTGATATTTAGTGATTCTGTAGTGTATATCAACACATTACATCGCCTACCAGTATTTGCAGAGAGCTCCTCCTCCTCATCTTACTGCCAATGGGTCAGAGCGATAGCCAGTGGTAATAAAAATCTTCTTGTTCCTTTGTGTGGGTTTCTGCCCTGTACCCCCTTTTCCACTGATGTCTCACTTGCCAGCGTCTAATGAAATGCCTTAGACTGCTCCATGAAGGAGTTGAGTGAAGGTGTTGGTATCAAAAAGTCTGTCCCCTCTTTCATTTTTCCCTCCAGCCATACATTTTGCCTTGGCAATGCTTGTTGCTGCTTTTTAGGTTGTGCCAAAAGTAATTACTTCTTTCCCCAATGGGTCTTTGGCCCTTGTGCCCCTTGTCTTTTTGTCCAGCTCAGAATGTAACTGATATCTATTTTCAGCTGGTAGTAGTTGAGGGTACTCCACTAGAAGTTGGGCTCTTACTATGATGCTTTCAGAGGTTTGCAGCAGGATGGCAGTTTTTTTACTCCTGTTTTGGCCCCCTCCCCCTCCCGCCTTAGCCGGCACACCATAAAAATGTGAAGGTACCTGGGAGAGCACTCGTTGCTCCACTGACATTTGTGGCTTCCCCCTCACTGTTTCCACTTTTGTCGATTTTCCTGAGAACCAGCTTACTCTGCAGGCAAGACCCTGGACACTTTCTCCCTTACTGCTTCTCTCGCATCCTAGGTTTCCATCATACTCACTCCCCTCTGATGCTCTTGAAATTCCTGGCTCTGTGGGGATTGACTCTGAAACCTGTATGGGCCACAGACACGAGTGTGCTGCAGCAAAGCAGATACCACGCACCACTAAAAATCTCTGTTCCAACCGGCATCGTAGTTCATCTGTTGACCCAGCTGTCCCCGACTCTGAGGGCGAAAATACTACGTCCCATCTCCCTACACCCAGATAGGATTACCTCTTTTCAGTTACACATTGCCACCACCGTGGCAATATCTCACATCAAAATCCGACCGCATGCACCACCCTTCCTCAGGCCCCTAGCTCCCTCAGCCTGCCACGGTGTTCCTCCCCCTCATCACTCCATTCTCAAGAATGATATTCTTGATACAGCTCAATTCAGATTCAGGCCAAATCATAGCACTTAATCCACTTTGGTTGTGGCCGCTGAGGATCATCTTAGACAACAGTGGGAAGGAACAGATGATCTTATTGGATCCATTGGCTGCCTTTGATATCGTAAGTCATGATGTTATGATGACATGTCTGGCCGATATTGGTGTAGGAGGCTCTACCTTAGAGCTGTTTCATTCCCTTTTCTTGTGTAGAGAACAGACCGTTACCCTGGGGGATTTTGTTTCCAGGTTTTTCACATTGCAGTGTGAGGTCCCTTAGGGCTCTTCATTAAGCACTACACTCTTTAATATTTATGTGGCGCCCCTAACAAAACTGATTTGGATCTTTAGTTTTATTGCGGTTGCATATGCTGATGACGCACAAATTGTGATGGCCATTGCGAATCATGAGGAGACTGCAGGCCATTTCAATGGTTGTATGGGAGCCATTGAAGACTGGATGAGTAGCAATATTTTAATGATGAACTCAGCCAAAACTGAAATTCTCTTTTTTGGGAAAAGAGTGTGTGTCCTGGGATCATTCCTGTTGGCCCCAGAAACTTGCCCCGGCCCCCTCCCTCCCCTGTCTTCTGTGAGGAGTTTGGGAATTATTTTTGCCGCCAATTTGTTCTTCGAGGTACAGATAAATAAACTGACCTATTCTTGCTTTTTCCTACTGCAGATGCTAAGGAAGGTGCTTCCATTTGAATGTCAAAAATCAATGGTCACTGCCCTACTGTTATCAAGATTGGACTATTGAAATGCTCTATATTTGGTCATTCATCAGAGTTTTCTGCAAAAACTTCAAAGCCTACAGAATGCAGCAGCCAGCCTGCTGTTGAAAATTCCTACGTTTAAGCCAATTGAAGAGGGACTGCATGAACCTTACAGGCTTCCTGTAATCAATAGAATTAGGTTTACGGCCTTATGGCTAGCATTTGGTTGTGGCCGCTGAGGATCATCTTAGACAACAGTGGGAAGGAACAGATGATCTTATTGGATCCATTGGCTGCCTTTGATATCGTAAGTCATGATGTTATGATGACATGTCTGGCCGATATTGGTGTAGGAGGCTCTACCTTAGAGCTGTTTCATTCCCTTTTCTTGTGTAGAGAACAGACCGTTACCCTGGGGGATTTTGTTTCCAGGTTTTTCACATTGCAGTGTGAGGTCCCTTAGGGCTCTTCATTAAGCACTACACTCTTTAATATTTATGTGGCGCCCCTAACAAAACTGATTTGGATCTTTAGTTTTATTGCGGTTGCATATGCTGATGACGCACAAATTGTGATGGCCATTGCGAATCATGAGGAGACTGCAGGCCATTTCAATGGTTGTATGGGAGCCATTGAAGACTGGATGAGTAGCAATATTTTAATGATGAACTCAGCCAAAACTGAAATTCTCTTTTTTGGGAAAAGAGTGTGTGTCCTGGGATCATTCCTGTTGGCCCCAGAAACTTGCCCCGGCCCCCTCCCTCCCCTGTCTTCTGTGAGGAGTTTGGGAATTATTTTTGCCGCCAATTTGTTCTTCGAGGTACAGATAAATAAACTGACCTATTCTTGCTTTTTCCTACTGCAGATGCTAAGGAAGGTGCTTCCATTTGAATGTCAAAAATCAATGGTCACTGCCCTACTGTTATCAAGATTGGACTATTGAAATGCTCTATATTTGGTCATTCATCAGAGTTTTCTGCAAAAACTTCAAAGCCTACAGAATGCAGCAGCCAGCCTGCTGTTGAAAATTCCTACGTTTAAGCCAATTGAAGAGGGACTGCATGAACCTTACAGGCTTCCTGTAATCAATAGAATTAGGTTTACGGCCTTATGGCTAGCGCATAAAACGTTGTATAGAGATGGCCCAGCCTACCTACAAAAAAAAATGTCACTGTACTACACCAGAAGATTGTTGCATTTAACCAACTCTACAACAGTGGCAGTTGGTAAATGTAGAACGAAGAATTTGGGAGGCAGGAACTTCATCCTTTCCACAGCTTAACTGTGGAATAATCTTCCAGGACATCTTAGACATCAGTTTAATAATTTTCAGGAAGCAGCTTAAAACCTTGCTTTTCTCCCCTGCCCATCGTACTCTGCAGTCAGCCTTGAGAACTGTTTCTCTTCCGGATGAGCAGTGAGTTCGAGGTTTTAGGATAATGTATTTTATAACCTAGGTCGATCTTCAACTCTTTGCAGTGGATATTAGCATGAAGACGCCTATGGCATTTTTGCACTCTACAAATCCCTCAATATCAATATATCAAAGCTGCCTTATTCTGTTGCAGCCTTTTACTGTGTACTACTGCTTGTCTCCAAAATGATCAGAGTCTGGATTGTGGGCCATAGTTTAGTGTTTTGAGCCAGACAGAGTGCTAGAAAGAGTGACATTGAATGGGGCCTAGGTTTACTTAATGTAAACTTTACTTTGGGTGGCCAGAGAGGGTAAAAGTGGCATCAATTTCTACATTTGGTTGAAAGAAATGTGGCTTGCTAGCAGCCAGACCTCTTGATTGTGCTATGTGGTGGCAATGACCCAGGCACAATTACTGGGGTAGGACTGGAAATCTTAATGAAGGATACAGTTGGTAAACTAATGTCACTTTTCCCACATACTACCTTGGTTTTCTCCAACATTTGCCAAAGACAAAAGTGGTAGTGGTCAACCCTATGTTATCCACAGTGAGAGAAATCCAGGAAACATGTCATTAAAGCTGTTTCTGCATTTCTCTGAGACCAAAACATGGCTCTATATACCAAAACAACTAACGATTTGACATGGACGGAATATATCGACAAGATGGAGTCTATTTCACAGACACAAGCCACGGGGTGTTCCTCTGCAATGTAAAAGACTGGATCCTGTTCTATTTGTAGTTATCATTTACACACCATAAACACAAAGGATTCTTTTACAGCCCTTTTCCAAAACACTTTTTTTTTTAATTTCTCACTCTGATCTGCTGATCACTGCAAATCCTCGGCCAAATAAGGGACTGCTGGCTAAGCAGATTCACGACCAATCCATCCCCAACCAAAATCACATATTCTGTACAAAACAACATATTTAATGCAGTGGGTGTGTGAGTACTTGTGTGGGTCTGTAGTGCGTATGTGAGTAGTTCTCTGAGTGGATGAAGCCGTACTTGTATGGGTGTGTGGCTGTATGGATGTGTGACTGGTGTGTGAGTGTCTCTGTGGTTGTTTGAGTGGTTGTCTGGGTCCATGACTGGGTGTGTGAGTGGTTGTGTAAGTGGGCATGTGAGTGCGTGCTAGGTGAGTGTATGACTGTGTAAGTGGCTGTGTTGGTTTCTGAGTGGGTGTATGAAAGGCTGTGCCAGTGGTTTTGCTGTATGGGTGTGTGAATGGTTCTTTGGGTGTGGGAGTGCCTGTGTGGGTTTGTGAGTGCTTCTCTGGGTCTGTGAGTGGATGTGTGAGTGACTGTATGGGTGAGTGAGTGGTTAATGGCTGTATGAGTAGGTGTGTTAGGGAATCTGTGAATGGGCATATTTTTTTTTGGGGGGGGGGGGCCTGGATCTGTTGTGGATTTAAACTGGGGGGTTATGCTGAGTGCTCCAGTGGATTAGCGAATCCTCGCTTGCCCTACAAAATTGCCCTTGAGGGGTGCCTCACAGACCCATGGGGGCAGTGTGCCATTACCCTGACACCTTTTTATCATTTTTAACTTTTATTCCCTCCCTCCTGACCCCCGAGATTGAGTCCCGACACCCAAAATGGTGGCTGCAGCTTTTTCAGGTTGCAGCCAGCCAATAATGGCATTGCTGTTGGCTTGTGGATCCACTACTCTAGATATATATGCATCTTTGTTCTTTTAATAACTCCAGATCAACACCAAATTACCAAAAGCACGTTTTGCTGGCCCAAGATCTAGCTTTCTGCCAAATTTGATGTAAGTCCTTTCAGCGGTCCTGGCTGAATTAGTCTCTAAAAATCTGTATGGGAAATTGCATCCATTTTGTCCCTCCTCCCCCATTTTTCTCTTCCCTTGCTTGATGGATCACCCTGAAACTTTCCAGACAGCAGCTGAAGTGAGTTTCAAACTAGTTTTGAAAACTTCGTGAAGATTCATCAAACTGTGTAAATTTATTAGCAAAAGGAAAAACCACTCTATCTATTGAAACTAGGTCCTAGCTATATCTACCTACTCGCAAGCGTCAGTAGGTAATATAATCCTCTTTCAGGCCTACAGTGTTGCATAAATTGTGCAAAAAATGAAACCAGGAATGTAGGAGAGTAGGGTCTGCAATCCTATGATCACCCAGACTTTTTGCTTTTGTTTCACTGGTTTACGACTTTCTCGGGCGGTGGGCCTGCCAATCAGACCCACAGCCTAGCTGTTCTCTCGCTAAATTGATGTGTGTACCTTAGGTGCATTACCCAATTGGAACTGGGCACATTGTCAGACCCTGTAACTCAGGGCATCGGTGTACCCAGGGCCTACCAGGGGCTGAAGCATGTATTATGCCACCCCTGGATGGCCATCTAAATCTGACACAACTGGCTGCGCGACAGCTGGGGCAACGTGGCGTACTCGCTCGTTGCTGTAGGTATAGTATCCCTATACCTAACCTTAAAGTGGACACCCGAGTTCCTATCAGTCACTCCTATGGCAGGCCTTGACAATCCTGAAGGCAGAGTGCGTGGAACCGTGTGAATTGGGCTCTGGCACGAGCCGAGCCCGGTTGCAGCTTGCGGAACCAAGTCCCAATGGCTGTTCAATGATAACGCGAACCATATCGGTAACTTCGGTATCGCGTTATCAAGACATGTCGAGTAAGGTGTCATACGAATCGGGATGCTGCCCCCTCACCAATGCTGGCGACGAGGTTAGCATCCCGCCCTTCTAGAGGGACACGACATGTACGTAACTGTGAACCCCGGTTAAAGTTAACTGAAGCCTCAGCTCCACAAAATGGACGCTGCCACCACAGACACGAGTCTGACCTCCTGCTGCTGGGAGTCCTTCCAGCGAGGAGAGCTTGGACAAAGGGTTTCCTGTCCGGGGCGGTGTTCGCACCATCCCAGACAGGGTTTGTGTATCCTGGGTAGGCAGGGCTTTACAGGAAGGTGACTGCGGAGTGGCACCCCGGTGCTCACTACGCATCTGCCGGCTAGAACCAGTTCCAGGGGCGCGCAGCCCTTGACCTGGGGAAACCCCGGCAGGGGAGAGGGGTGTAACTACCCCCCTTCCTGGTCCCACCCCTAGGGCAGGACCTAGTCACGTACCCACCCCTTTCTTTAGGATAAAGGCAGGAGCGGGGACCCTTCCAAATTAGATCATCTTTGAATCAAGAACTACTTTCTACGAAAGGACATTCGAGACTCTTCTCAAGATTTCTCCCTTGTGGCTAAGGAGTAGTCACCCTGCATCCGCAGGCACCATCTAAGAACTCTGCGGTTTGCTGCAAGTCCTTCCTCAGGAATCCGACGACTCAGCTCGACGAGAACCGGCTTCCCTGGCACCTCTGACCTCTACCCACATCGTCAGCTCAGCTGAGATCTGTGGGTGCGACGAGACCTCGAGGGACCGGCCATCATCAAAACCTGCACGCTTTCTTAAACCAGCACGATCACCGAAGGAATCCTCTGGTGAGTGCTCTGGGGTCCGAGAAGCCCCGACCCTGAGCAGCTCCAGCATCGAAGTGCAGTCTCCCAGCATCTCCACGATCTGCATGGGGCCCTTCTGCTTTGCCGCTCAGCCTGTTGTCTGGTTACTAGCCGCTGGCTTGTGACCTTCTTGACGACACCCGACAACCAACGCTGCTGGTCTGGTTGCTCCAGACCGGCCTTTGCTCCCTTTTACGAGAGGAGCACCCTGGACCCTCCTGGTCCGCTCAAGACGCCATTTTAGGCCCACCACGTGGCCCTGAAATCTGCCAAGGCTTGTTGCCCCAATCCTGGGCCCAGCGACGCCGACAGCATCAACCTTCGTGGGACAGCTCGCACCTCCATCCTGGTCGCCGACAACGCCTCCTGGTCCGTGAGACTGCAGAGCCTAGCTTCGCCCACTCACCTAGTCGAGGTGACGGCCATCCGGTGCCCTCCTGGTACCCTCTGACTACTGGCTAGTAGTACGAACTTGGTCCCCTCTGCTTTCAGGTATCATCTATCACTGATCCAGGCTTGGATCTCTACGAACTATCTCCACTGGTCGCCGGCCAGCAACTCCTTCCTTCCGGCTCCTGGCTCGTCAGCGAAGACCCCCGACGCCTGTAAGACTTGTGCAGCCGCAGCCCTTGTGGCTAGGTAACTTCGGCATTTCGGTGCCCGCATAGCCTCCTTACTTAAGGGTCCCGAGTCCCTCGCTTCCGACTTGCCTTATCGGGTCCGCCCGAGACCACTAAACTTTTTGTGCCCTCGGGCACTTGTATTGATTGTGCACTTGAAGTATTTTCCTAAGAGTTTTGTTCTGTGCTTAGTACCCTGTCCTCATAAAGAGTACAGGGCTGTTGTGATTCTAATAAATATACTGTTTATTTTCATAACACTTGTGTGGTGTCCTTTCACTTGGTGTTCAAGGGGTATGTGATGGTATAACAGCTGGCTTAACACGCCCTCTAGAGTTTAGCCCGAAGACTGCTCGTATCCATGCTACTAGGATAGCTGGTCTAAGGTTGACATACAACCAATCACCATAAGGGTCGTTTGGATCGATGCATAGTGGTCGCTAGAATAGTGAACACTGCATATCGGGCCAACTTCTCACAAGGAAGTTCCCAAGTTTAGGTTCAGAGCAGCTCCTTTATATGGAGCATCCTACAACACCACCGACACTCTGAGTCTGCTCAGCGCAAACATCTGTTGTCCAGCAGTTCTTGAAGTATTGGTTTAGAAAATGCCATTCAAGCCAAGCTGAAACATTATTTTAAAAAAGCCTTTTACCTCGCCAGGCACAGTTTTACAGCTTTGGACTGGTAAAATACTATTCTAGCCAACCGGAGTTATTTAATGGCAGCCACAACAGATTTGCCCTGACTGCGAATCGGACTCTTTGGGTTGGAGGGCATGTTTTAAGAAAATCTCCTTCATCCAATCGCATTTATTTATTTTTTAATTTTGATTCCACAGATGGTTCTCAAACCCGGGTTCAGATAACTTCTGAGTACTAACGGTTCAGATACCTATAACTGTTTACCCCACAATAAATTATTGGAATGCTGAAAACTGCTGAATGGATTTACACCAAACTACGCAACAAAGTTTTACTTTTGTGTTCAGTTTGGTGTAATGCTTTCAGCTGTTTTTATGTCTGTAGTGGAGAACCAAGATTTATATGAAAGTTGAAATGTTAAATTGCCGCCGAAATAAAAAAAATTCGAATTTCAAATGTTAAATGTCACTGTTTGACGACCCCGTCCCCATTAATTTTTATTTCACTAAAAATTAAACTTTGAAATGACTTAAATATACATACAAATGTACAGGAGCTTTCAGTCCGCCCTATTCATCCATTGTTCTGTAAGAGCTACATTCACATTTTGCTTCTGACCACCGTAGCATGTAAATGTAAATGTCTTTGTACTTGTATAGCGCACAGCTACCTGCAGTGGGTCTCCCGGCGCTTGGACGAATACCGCAAGGGAACCCTTCCTGGTTTTCCATGTGAAGTGTCCACTCCTGGGCACCCCCATGATGAAACCAGGCATCCCCAGCGCTGTGGGGGCCGTTGTGGAGACTAAGCAAGCTATTGCCCAGAGTTGCAGCGTGGGACCCATGGTCAGAGGAATTTGAGCCCAAGACCCACTGTGGTGGGAATCGAACTCTGGTCCCTGGCCGGAGCTCTGCATCAAGGTCTGCCGCTCTAACCATTGAGCCACAATGATGCAGTGGGTCAGCCAGCTTCAGCCTTGGGGTCGCTTCTGTGTGTCATGACCGTTCACTCCTGTAGACTCTCACAAGGTCAAGTATCAAGATGCAAAACAGCACCCTAATTTCAGTTTAGTCAGTCATCAAAGTGCAGAAATCCGAGGTGGCCAACTCAGTGTTGGAAGACTGTGCACAATATCCTGGGGGAACCCAACAAGCACTTACTCCTCCCTGAGATAAAAGCTAGCAGCAGCACTCCGTTGTTCACTTCTTTTCTGCGTGTCCCCGCAGGCTGTACGCAGCACCATGTAAGTCTGTGTGCCAGCCTGTTCTGTGCTTACTCCACCTGAGGTGTCAAAAAATGAGCATGATATCAATTATGTTCGCATTTTTTAGAGCACAATTCATTTTTTTATTTAAAAATTGATTATTATAAATATGTAGGGCAACTTCATTGTATTTGTCCAATGTTGTATTTGCTTTATAGCTGCTCTGTGTTTTTTGAAGATGGCTGCCATATTGACTCAACTTTAAGGGTGTCCTCGGACAGAAAGTAGCTTCACAGCCGTAAAGACTCCTACTAACCTTGCATGCTGGGAACGGGAGAGTTCGTTTTAACCAAGTATGGGGCATATTAACAAGGAACAGGGAAAATTAACGCGAAGGGTGCAGAGCGTTAATTTTTTTAATGCCCACTATCGCTGGATAATATCGCCTGGTTATGGCATTATTACCAACGCTAACCGCCTATGGCGATAAAAAAAATCCAGCGATAGCAGCATTTTGGGAGGTTATCACAGCAACGCAGCGATAAAACTACAAGGATAGGGATATCCTTGTTGATAGCCCATGGTGGATTTAGCCTTGTAATCCACCTCCCATTGGATTACATGGCTAAATCTGGAAATTAGCAGACGTAGAAAAGCAGTGTTAACCGCGCTTAGCGCTGCTTTTTTTTGTCTCTAACAGGGTTAGCGTGAAGCTTGATAATAGGAGAAATGTCGCTTAGCGACATTTCTCCTATTTTGCACTGGATAGCCAACTTTGCATCTCAGTAGTAATGCAAAGGGAAGCGTAGTGAAAAAGAGTGCTAACATGCGATTTTGCATGTTAGCACCCTGTTGTTGATAGGGTAATATTTTTATATCTCCGCTTCTTTGGCCTTTAAAGCCAAAAAAGTGGAGATAAAGCCCTTGTTAATATGACCCTTAGACCTTAAATTGTACATTTTAGTTCTACTGTTATTTCCATTTCCCAAAGAATTACAGAAAATTTGACATTGCGCCTAGCCTCATGAAGGGCATGTTTCATTTGGGAGCGTTTTTCTACGTCATTAAAAACGGGCACCCTGTATGAGTAAATGCAGTACCATAGCAGCAACTCAGCTACTGAGACGCGTTGCCCCACTAGGGCTCCCAGATTGAAGAAAATGACGATTGCTAATTACTAGGAAATCCTGATTTAAATTGGCTCCTGTCTGGCATGGTTTTGATGCGTGTTCTACCCCTGTTTTTAGTTGGCACCCGACATGCAATTTACCATATCCAATCCATTGTGCCTGGGGCATTGTAATTTCTCCAGTTTGTTTAAGCAGACATCACTAAATACTGCTCAACCCTGCAATTACATTTTTTTGTCATTCTTGCCATATTCAGGGTTTCCAGGCGTGATGAAAAATGGGAGGACTGTTATTGGACACATTGCTTTTGTACATACTCCATAAAATTCGTTGGCAATATATGTAGTAGTTGCATTAATATCTCAACCTGAAATTTTCTAGTTAATGGGGTGCTTAATTTGAATACGAAACCCAGTTTTGCTGTATTTTCGTACATGGTTTGTTGGACAAATTTAAACTTGATAGCCTGTGCAATTTCTTATTTTGGTATAAAAATCGCATCAGCAATTACTTGTTTGGCCAAAAAAAGATGCATTTAAAATTCGAGAATTGTGATCTTTCATACTTCCTGAAAATTGAACAGTAACTTAAGTAACCGGTTGGTGACTGTATGAAAGTTATTTTCTGATTGGGGCGCTAGAGGGCGCACTGCGGAATGGCTGACTAAGCCGACAGCTCCGCCGGACAGACCAAGATCCAGCATGTTATCACCACGAAAATAGGCAGCTTGACAGGTGCTGATAACAGAATCGGGTGTCTTAATGCCGGGGTATGTAGCGGAGCACAGCTGACGGTGTAAGCGCTCAAAACTTACAGAGAAATACCCCCAGGAATCGGGGGTAGCGGAGAACAGGACTTGACAAAGTGGCGGCGGCTGGACTGCGAGAACACTGCTTTAAGCGCCGGTAAACGTCCCGCAGCCTTAAACACGTACAGAATAGCGCGTCTCTAAGGTAACTGCTGCAGAAAGCAAGCGCGGTCACTGAATGCACAGACACATTTGGGGCGTACAGCTTAATGGCTTAGCAACAAACACAGATAATGCGAGCAGCGAAACAAAATGGCGGCGCCCATTACCCACTCGAGCTTCCAGCTTTATTATGAAACTCTGCATGCCTTCCGCCGGCTATACTGAAATGACATTGCATAACGGGCGAACCAGCCCGTGGTAACAATAGCTACCCAAACCGTAAGCGCTACTGCAAGTGAGCTGAGATAGCCCTACTGTGACACTCCCTGCAGCTACGGTGCACAAGACCTCAACTGCAACTAGCTAGCGATTAAGTGAGGGCACACAACGTTAATACTGGGGCAAATACATGTGGCTCCACAGAGCCAAGGCAGGATACAGTCTGGGGGCTGCGAGGCACCTTCACTTGATGGCGCAAACCTTGCCAAACTTGTGAAAACGAAGGTTCCCAGGGGGAGAAGTACAGGCAACCATTTTACATGTACACTCAAAATGCACGCTGCCAGACCACGTTAACGGCGAACAGCCCTTCCACCCAAACACCACAGAGCGACTTGCAATAGCGCATATTTGATGCCCCTGCACGCCTAGGATCTGCGAACTGGCATCCAATAAGTCGAGTGCCAAACGTGTTGACCGACCCCACCACAAGACCTCCCACACAATTGGCCCCAGATCATTGACATTTGCGTAGTGCGGAACTGTCGGCATGGGAACCAGGATACAGAACAACACTTTCTGGCGCCTAACCTATTTCTGTAAAGGCAGCAACGGGCGATCGCTCTCCGCCTCTGGGGGGTCATCCAACTGATTCCCAGTTGAGGTGAGGTTAGCCACTTCTAACGTTTGGGAGGACAAAGCAAGGCCTAGCATAGGTTGCCAGACCTAACGGAGGCACACCAAAAAACGGGAATCATTGCAGGTGCCACAGGATCTATATACAGCAAATCCATTGTGAGGACATCACAGTTGCGCCAAAATGGGAAAACCGGACAAGCAGCAGCCGCAGCTGAACTTTGAACCACGAAGGTCAGTCAGAGGCCCCACGGCCAATTCAGCAACTGAAACGGAGGCAGAGAATGTTTCAGCCACTGGCATGGAATCCATTCTGAAGAGTATCCAAACCAGCCTACAGGATATAAATGGCAAACTCGATCATCTTACCTACAACATGGCGGCAAAATTAGACCGCCAAGGTGAGACGCTGGATGAAGCTGGGACCCAGCTATCAGCAGTTGAAGACGAAGCGCATGCTAGCACGTCCAAATGTAACAGGATGGAAAAAGTGCTGGACGTGATAATGAACAAAGCAGAGGATTTGGAGGCACGATCGCGTCGCAACAATGTCCGAATAGCAGGCGTACCTGAATCAACTAACACAGGCCATATGGAGATCTATGTAGAGAACCTCTGCCAGGAAGTATTTGGCGAAGATCAATTATCTTGACTGTTTATATTCAAACGGGCCCACAGATCGCTGGCCCCCCGCCCACCACCAGGCGCACCACTGAGGCCAATAGTGGCCCGAGTTTTGAACTATCGAGATAGAGACAGCATATTGAGACTGGCAAGAGAGAAAAAACAAGTAAACTACCAAGGTAACCAGCTGGAGTTTTTACCCTGACTACACTATGGCAGTGCAGCAAGCACATAAAGAATTTGCAAACGTCAAGGCAAAATTCAGAGGATTGCAGATCGATTATGCAATGCTATACCCAGCGCGATTGAAGGTCACCTGGAGGGCAAGCCTCCCCACGCCAAAAGCGGCCCAAGACTTCATAAAGAAGATTGCACATCAATGAAAGGAGCAGCAACAGGCTGATCAAGCGTCCGACTCAAACTGAGCATTTACCAGCGCAAGACCTACTGTATCAATTAAGCCCGTAGGTAAAACAACCGTAATGTGACATTTGATCAGATCAATGTTTGATATGTCACGGACATCCCACATGCATTACTCCAGAGCTGTAAGTCGGCACTCTAAACGAACCCTAAGTGTTGGGCATTGAACTGCGCTATCTGGAACAGACAGCGAAGGCCAAGGGACGCAAAGTAGATGGCGGCTGGTCGAGTCGAGATCAGTATAACTGCTATGTGGGACACGGGCACACATGGGTTTGTAAGACTGCACTTGTGAAAATGGGAATCTTCACATGAAACAGAACAGTCAAAGTGCGCTGCGACCCGTCATTAACGTAATCAGAGGCGATGAGTTTGATATCAGGAAATACATTGGAGCAATGTAATTATGGTTCGATAAGACGTTTAAGATTACTGTACGGGTGTATTGAAGACTTCAGATACCTAGTAGAGACTGTTGCTAAATGTGATTCATGATTCAGCACGCAGTAGCGAATGATATGTGAAAAGCGCTATGGTGAATTATGATCTTGTGTACCAGCAGACACGTAGCGTCACTACCTGTAACCGCAGCAGTATTATAACTCTCCCGCAGAGCTCAAGCACACATTACGCCTAACGGTGGCGAAAGTAACCCTGATCATAAATCAGGCACTTGCTCCTAAATCTGGTTGTTCCGCACACAGATTACTAATAGAATTCTGAATAGTTGAAATTCTGTTAATGCTATTCACTTATGGAATGCGATATTCCTGCCTAGGACTAAATTAAGATCCGCCGCATCCATTAACTTGGATGGTGTTGTGCACCCTAGGCGGACCCCCACATGGGCAATCCCCACACGGTTTATGAATATTTGGTATGTTAGGGAAGGGATATGGCTTCAGCAGGTTTGGGCTGCTGCTGTGGGTGGAGGGAGGGTGGGACTGGGGAATTGTTCAAGTTCAAGGACCGAAGCACCTAAGATGCATTGCTGAAATCCATTATGAAAGCGTTGTTTATGCTGTAAACTTTGTATTTACAGATTGCTGGTACAGCAATATAGGAGGCCACCACATTCAACACACACACGCGCGGGGGTATCACTACCTGTGCCGAACATGATGAATAACACACCGGGTAGACCAGCTCTAAACGTGCTCACATGGAACATACGGAGCTTCACTAATCCGAAAAAAATCGGGCAACTATTTGCATGCATGGATAGATGGCGTATCGACATTGCGCTATTGCAAGAAACTCGCGTAGCCCCTCAATCACATGCTAACATTGGCCGACGATGGGCCGAGTCCACTCGTAGTTCCACATACTCTTCCTACTCCAGGGGGGTCTCAATACTGGTAAAATAGGGCACAAACTTCACACTTGAAAACTCGTTATCTCATAATTAAAGGGATACTGAGAAGCCAACGACTAATGCTTGTAAACACATACGGACCAAATATAGATTCACCTGATTTCTATCACGAAGTGTGGCAACACTTACATGAGGAGACGGATCGCACACTACTCTGGGGTGATGATTTAAATCTGGCGTTAAATGATCAGATGGATAGATCGGGAACGACGGTTGAACCTCACAAAAAGGCACGTACTAAAGTACTTGATATCATGAGTGACTTGAAACTATTCGATATATGAAGGGTGCGGAACCCACAGGTTAACGAAGCAACACACACATCGACTGCACACAATAGCTGGTCCCGTATAGACTACTGGCTGGGCTCCGAAACTGCTCTCATATGGACCACGGATATTAAACACATGCCTAAAACCCTATCAGATCATAATCCCATCATATTATCTCTTCAGATACCGCATTATACACCGCCCCCATATACCTGGAGATTTAATGCAACGGCCCTAACAGACTCAGTGTATACAGACACTATTGCCAATGCAATCAAAGACTATTTTCAATTAAATGAACACTCCACGAATGACCCATGCCTTCTCTGGGAGACTTGTAAAGCCACCCTACAAGGGGTTTGTATCAGCACTACGGTGGGAATGCCGTGAGACATTAGGACACAATTAACACTCTGTGAAACACAACTTAAGTCAGAGCATCAATACGAGAACACCCCAGATCCAAAGGTGCTAGGAAAGATACGACAAACACTCACTGAATACCAATCGCTCACTGAAGATGAGGTTAAATATATCCAGAAACACGCCAAAGCCAGGACGTTTGGTGAGGGAGGTAGACCAGGTAGAGTGTTGGCCTCCAGAATCTGTGAGGGACGCAGAACACAGGTGGCATTGCAGTTTAGGGACGATTCAGAGCAAACTCACACAGATCCGATAGGTATTCTGCAGGGATTTGTTAAAACATATAGCAAGCTCTACACTTCACAGCCAACTGCACTGCCTGAGGAAATACTGAGATATCTTGAAGATGTAGCAATTGCATGGCTTTCAGACTGGCAAAGGGCCTATTTGTCCCTCCCGATCACTGTAGAGGAAGTTTCGGAAATTATTAAATCGTTGCCTAATGGTGAAGCGCCGGGCCCAGACGGGTTTACGTGCAAATTTTATAAAGCATACACGGACATACTGGCACCCCATCTGGTTGCAATGTTCGGCGACGCCTTTGAGAAAAATATTCTTCCGCCAACACTGCATGAAGCAGTAGTGATAGCACTCTTAAAACCAGCAAAAGACCCTGAATTATGTGACTCATACCGTTCCTTATCATTAATAAATGTTGATTCTAAAATCCTAGCCAAAATACTTGCCACAAGATTACAACCACTTATGACAAACCTAGTTCTCCCAGACCAATCCGGTTTCATACCGTCCAGAGCCACCACACACAACACCCGGACACTATTCGCTCTATCTCACTACCTGGTCCCTAATACAAAAGCTGTTGCGGTCATGTTTGATGCTGTGAAGGCTTTCGACTCTATTGAATGGTCTTACCTAATCACAGTACTTAATAGAATGGGATTTCCCCCGATATTCACGCAGTGGGTAAAATTCCTTTACACCAAAGTAGTGGCTAGGATTTGAATTAATGGCTATATATCGGACACCATCAATATAGAGCGGGGGACACAACAGGGATGTCCTCTGTCCCCATTACTTTTCGCCCTTGCCCTAGAGCCCCTCACTTGCAAGGTAAGACAAAATCACCACCCATCTGCGCTACAGTTTCCGAGCAGATCTCTCCACATTTCGCTATATGCGGACGATATGCTATTATACGTCCAGGATCCAGAGACACACTTAACGCCACTACTGCATGAATATATTACATTTGGAGGGCACTCCGGGCTCCAAATTAATTGGGACAAATCCTCTATTATTCCTCTAACAGACACCACAACACCACATACTACTGAATTTCCACTAGACTGGCAAGACGACCCCATCAAATACCTTGGAGTTTGGTACCCTAGAGACCCGGAGATTGTCATAAGAACTAATTACGGCAGGGTGTTATCATCATTGGAAACTAAAGTGAACCGTTGGGTGCAGCTGCCATTATTACTAGCTGACCGTATAGCGATAGTCAAAATGGTGATACTCCCTAAACTAATTTATCTATTCAACAACATCCCAATTACCCCATCAAGGGAAATTTTCAAACGCATAACCTCCATAGGGATTAGGCTAATATGGGCAGGTAAACAGGCACGTATTAAACTACGCACTCTGACTTTGCCATACACCAGGGGAGGATTTGGTGTATCAGACTTCCTTTTGTATTATTTATGTGCTCAAGCACAATATGCCACATATTGGTACCACAAGATCCCATATCTAACACACACGGCAATAGAGGAAGGAGATGCAAAACCGATACCATTAACGGCAATTATAACGCACAATCGTCCTCAATTACACGCCAAAGACATTAATACCATCGACGCCACTAATGCTGCATAGCACCGTTTAGGGCAATTGGATAATAAACTGCCGCTCTATGCACCAGCATTACATTACAATTTCACCCTGCAATTTCTGTCACCAATGAAGAGGTGGGTATGGGCTTATTGCGGCAAGTGGGACTGGATACTATAGGTGACTTATACATCGACGGAAAATTCAAGACCACGCTAGACTTATCATATATACAAAATCAAACCCTACTGTTCCGCTTCACCTATTACAGGTTACAGGAAGCGATAAAAAAACTATATACAGGGGAGGAGCTACGACGTCAAACAAGATGGCTGCTTAGGCTCCCGGCTCCGCCGACCTCTGTATCCCGCCACAAGATCCTGTACAATATCCTGATTTCACGCCCAGCCCCCGCGTGGATGAACTGTTCCTCATTCCGATGGTGAAATCCGCAAATTTTTATCGGCTGGTTTTACGAAGTTACACCGAGTTGTAGATCGTGGCCTATTCCAGCGGTGAAGCCGGGGCCTCGAGTATCTGCAAGGCCAGGCTGCAGTGCAACAACATCGGCCGAGAGACCTAGGCAGGGTACGGTCAATTGTAGTGGAGGCTTCATTTGTGCCCGAATTTGGCGGTGATTGTTTTCTTTGCTCAGCATTGAGAGAGAGGTGACCTTGCTTGCTACTGACTGTGGGTGGGGGTCCCCGTCCCGCGGACCCGGTGTAGATTCCCGCTGGGGTTCGGCGGGTCGGGACCCCGGCCTGCAGCGTTAAGCCGGGTGAACGCGGCTGTAGATAACGACGGGTTACCGTCCACGCTTGCCCTTTCGTGATCCTGTTTGTCCCCCCGGAGATGCCAGATTCACCCGGGGAGCTGATTGTGATTGGTGTCGGGTGTGAGACTATGGATCGAACAGTGTCTGAGCTATCGCCGAGGTCCATATTGGCAGAACTTTGGGCGTTTCACTCACAAGTGGATGTTTTATTGACTAAAATGGATACAAGCCTATCTGGAATGCTACTTGTGGTACCGGACCCTGCCCCACTGTTGGAACAGCAATCTGCAGCCACTCAAGCCGCGGCCATTTTGACCCTGTGCGAGGACCCCGTGGGGAAGAGAGTATTGGAATCATCGGATGGTGCTCAGGAAGATGGTGTCCCCGAGGTCGTGAGTGTACCACCGCACCTTCCATCAATATTGACTTTGGAGGTATCGAATGGTGCCCCCATGGAGATTTGTGTTGTAGACTCTTCTCTTAACTTGTGGTTGTCTCTTCGCTTTTTGGAGATTTTACGATCCCGGGGTAAGAAACATCGGGTCTGTCCAGCTAGGAGAGGGAGACTTTCTGCGCCTGAAGTTCTCGTGGACTTATTAGCTACTAGTGGTATTGGATTGACTTTCGGTGACTTCCTTCTCCTCTATGGCTCGTTTGTGTGCTTTTGGGTCTCGCTGGGGGAGGGGGGGGTTCGTGTGCTGGTTCGAAAGGGTCAAGGTTAAGATCAATTAAATCGGGACGGTTTGGAATGGCTATTGTGGACGCTCGATCTGCAATTGTTTGATTCAAGAGGCTGGGCGGTGTATCACGGTGCCCCTAATTTCTTTTATAAGGGTTGCTTTACATCCGTCTTTTTGCGACAGGGGGTGTCTGTTTCTGGCGGGGGGACTAAGGGGCCGGGAGCACATACGAATAGGCCCTCCTCCATTCTTCTTCTTTTTACTTCTTTTAGGGTTTAAGTTACTTGGGGCGACAGGCACGCTGCTAGTGGGGTTAGGCTATAGCCATCGGCAGGGGTGCAGGGTGGGGGGTTGGAGGGGTTTTTTATTTTGCCTTTTTTATTTTCTATGGCCTTTTTCTCCCTTCCCCTTCTTTCCTTTAGGATCAGTATGGTTTGAGATTTATTCTGATTTCACTGTATTCTGGAATTTAATGCCCATGCTCCTTACGTTAGTCGGACTTCCAGGTGGGCAGTCCCTGATAACTGGCATTCACAAAAATGTATAATGTATTGTTGTTTACTCCGATTCATAAGCATTGACGCCAGAGTTCCACATACGGCTGTTTCTAGATGCATATCCTATTTTCTTGGCCTGTCCCCCGTATCCTTTTGTTTGATTGTATGGCACCTGATCCGTTTATTTAGATAATATAAAATAAAACCTCTACTATATCCTGTGACCTATTCATGCGTTCTAATACAAGTTCTATCCTGAATCGCTGCTGGACCTGAGGGTTGTCGGCTGATGAGCTGTGTTGTACCATGATATATTGGGTTCTAATTATGTTTAGCGGCCGGCCCCTGCGGTTGTAGGCCCATACTTGTATTTTACGAATGCTGCAATAAAGGTTCCCCCCCAAAAAAACTATATACAAACTATCCAGACGAACCGCTACAGCTAGACACTTCACAACTAATACTGACCTCCCCCAACACCACGCATTTAGTGTCCCGCCTGTATACAGTGGCACAAAATGAAATCAATTATAATACTAACAAAGCAAGGGAAAGATGGAGCACTGTAATGGAGGAACCAATAACATAAGCATACTGGCAGATCACGTGCACCCTAATTAAAATGCTAACAACCAATGGCAATCTAAGGCTAGTGCATTTTAAATATCTGCATCAGGCCTATCACACACCTGTGAAATTGTGTAAATATGGGTTAAGAACGGACGTGAGATGCAAGAGGTGTGGTTTTGAGCAGGCTGATTTTACTCACTTAGCCTGGGGCTGTTTGAAGATACACTCATACTGGGAACAAGTCACCTTAATATTGTCAGAAATGGTAGGGACAGACATTATTTGCACCATGAGAGTATGTCTACTGGGACTCTTGAGCAACGTTCGAGCCATGAAGCGAAAATGTTGTGTTATAGCGCTGTTGCTAGCCAAGCGACGTGTATCAATGTGCTGGGACAGTAGGCTGACGCCCAGTGCTAAGCAGTGGCTTAAAGATATGTCATACTGCCAGAACACGCTGAGAACATATGCAGAAGAATTACCCACCCAATCAAGACCAAAACACTATTTGAAATATCTAACGAACTATTTAAATGCAAATCCTATGCTGTAGCGAAGTAATTGGAATATGCCGTCAAGACATCCTATGGAAACATATGTACTGATGCAAAGTGTAATTTCATAGATCATTTCTGTCATTTGGATGATGAATGCGGTAGTGTACTGGTCTGTTTTGTTTTACAGATTTACTGATGTATACTTTACAAAATCTCAATAAAAAGATTTTTTTTTTTTAAATTATTTTCTGATTAGAATTATATATGCTTATTAACATTACTCTCTTGCAATTAAAACGAAAATACTGTGATGTGTAGAACATTGTTTTTTTGGCCTGTGCTAACCAGCATAATGTGCACTGTTTATTTTGTATTACATGGTCTTCTCTAAGAACTCCGGAGAAAGCCTTTAGAGACATTCAAGACTCTTCTTGCTTACACACTGTGGGAAAGTAGGATCTGCTTCTATGGTTACCCCCACTATTTGCATTGTTGTTTATGAATATTATGATTGGGATCCTGCTAATAAGGACCCCAGTCTCTGTGCTTTCTCCCCTAATTTGGTTTGGTAAGTACTTGGATACATCCCAGATTGGACACTAGTGCGAACCGGTCAGTCCCTAGTATATGGTACTAAGATACCCAGGGCGTAGGTACACCAGGGGTCCCCCATGGGCTGCAGCATGTATTGTGCCACCCAAGGGAGACCACTCAATTTGTAACTACAGGCCTGCCATTGCAGCCTGTGTAAGTTGGTGCTAACACCACTTACAAAAGACTTGGGTTTACACCAATCGACCTGATGCAGGCTGTTATAGAAGTCAATGGGAAAAATATATTCTTTCAATTTTTCCCCAAAATCTTAAACTTTCCTCTTACAAAATGTTGGCATGTATGCTCTCCACGTGGAGCGATGCAACAGCCTATGAGGGATCACAGGAGGTTGCTCCCAGGAGGTATCTCCCCAACTTCCGCTGTTACTGGAGGATCTTGCTGGACTTGGAGACTCAGTGGAAAGCAGCTTTGGATCAATGTTGGTATGCAGTTTCAGCCAGTTTGTGCTGGAGGTCCGTAGAGAATAATTACTAATGTGAGGGCGGGGGTCCCTTGTGCTGTGTGATTGCTTCAAACTCTTGTGAAAAGTGCTTGGAAATTTTAAAGTTTCAGTACTCTAGGGTGGTGGCTGCAGTTTCACAGAGCAGACTCAGTTGCATGAGGAGGAGGTACGTGCTGAGTGAGCTAGACATCCACTGAGTCTTTGCTTTATTTTATTTCATGATCATCTGTCATAAGTCAGCAAGAGTTCTTTTATAGGTATTTATTTGATTTAATCTTGCAGCGTGTGAAGGGGTGCACCCCCAAAGGAAAAGAGGAGCTAAGCCCCAGGCTCCCTCTAAGACAGTAAACGGAGCAGTAAGTGTGAAGGACCCCGAAAATCATTTAAGGGACTGCATTGGGCTGGAGAATTCTTTCCTCATGAATGAGATCCATTCGAGCTTCCGCAATTAGAACGGAGCTCAGGTAACCAGACAATTACGACACACATCAGCTAATGCATTATCCATCTCAATTAAGGATTTTGTGGGGACACATTTCAAGAACATAGCGATTCAGGATTTCGCAAATGTTGGCCCTGCAGTCTCCTCTTCAGTTTGCTACATTGAGGAGCTGATCATGCGGGAGAGGGAGAACGTTAACATGGTGGAAGATGTTGTGACGATGAATCCCGCCTATCTTCATCCCCTTGTTTGATCCGTCCTTTTCTTTTATCTTTTAGTCTTTGCTGTTTCTGAGGACAAGTCAGGAGTAGCGCCGGGGAGTGGGACTGAGGTGGACAAGAAGTTGTCGCTGGTCTGCATTGATATTACGGGTAGTTTTAAAGGTAGAAACATTGGCCGATCAGGAAAGAACCCCCGAGGGAGTTCAATGTAATTCGGCCACTCTACCTCAAACCTAGATTCCTCACTCTCAGACACCTCACTGACGTTGGATGCCCTTTTACTAATAGAAAAGATGCTTCATGGGCTACTGGAATTGAAATTTACAACAAACAAGTGTCTGAAATCCGAGGCTCGTATTTTAAATGAGTTTATTTACAAACTAAAGCCAATAAACTCTTGTATGCCAAGTGCCCTCCCAAAATCCAGAGCCCCGGGAGGAGCGGTTGGCTGATCTCGGAGGAAGGAGAGGAAGTCCTTCTGTTTCTCTTCCAGGGGATCCTCATCAATAGTCATAAGCATTAGAATATTCCCGCCCATGCGTCGGACCCCGGAAATACTATATTATATGTGCCCCACATATATATAACTATATATATATATATATATACTAGCAGCCCGTCCCGACGTTGTCCGGGTATGAATTGCAGCCGGGAAGTAGTATATTGTTTTGTAGGATTTTGTTTTGATAGCATTTCTGATCTGTGACAGGCCTGTGAAACGCTCCGATTCACAGTGCACTGCTGATGCACTTAAGAGTGCGCATTCAGTAGTGTGTGAACTCGAGTTTTCCTACTTTATTTTTCCTTGCAATATTGGCATGAGCACAATTTACATTACAAAAGTACACATTCATTTGTGGTAGGCACGGGGAGGCAAAGCGATTTGCCTGGAATCACAGGAGGCTGAGCTGATGCAGAGATTCGAATGTAGCTCCCCAGCTCTAAAGTTCGCAATTCTAGAACTTGTGTCGGGAGTAGTGTCTAAAAGTGTATGTCGGTGCTGGCCATCAATGAGCGAGACCTGTGCATTTTTCAAGTGGGTGGTGAAAAAATATGAGTATGTTGCTGGAGATGTGGGCTGCCGGGCCACCAATGTACTTACCGGTGGAGGGTAAGCACCCATTATTCTGTAACTTTCTTTCCACATACCATCACTCCGCATACTTTAATTACGAAAGTACTATGACTCCGCAATGCCATTATAACGCATTGGCATTACATTTTATATGCTTTTAACACGCATACATTTACAACGAAATTCGTTGTAAATGCATGAATGGTAAAAGCATGTTTTTTTTTATGTTTGGATAAGGTAAGTATGTGTATAGGGGTATATGTTTTAGGGTACTGAGGTATATGTTTTGGGGTGTTTGGGTATTTTAAGGGTTCAGATATAGTTTTGGGTAATGGGGTACAGGGGTAGTTTTAGGGTTAGGGATAGGTAAGGGTTTTGGGGTATAGGGGTATTTTTAGGGTTCTGGGGTAGGTTTGGGTTTTGGGGGACAGGTGTATTTTAAGGGTTCAGGGGTAGGTTTGGGGTATAGGGGTATTTTAGGGTTTCAGGGCTAGGTGTGGGTTTTGGGGTATTTTAGGGTTCAGCGGTAGGTTTGAGTTTTGAGGTACAGGGGAATATATAGGGTTCAGGGCTAGGTTTGTGTTTTGGGGTACAGGGGTATTTTTCGGGTTTAGGGATAGATACGGGTTTTGGGGTGCAGGGTATATTTATAGGGTTAAGATGGGTTAGTGTTTAAGGGTGTTGGGGTATTTTAAGGAGTAAGGGCGGGTTATGATTATGGGGTGTTTTTTAGGTATTGAAAGGGAGCAGAGTGGGATAAGTTTTTAGGGTGTAAAGGGTAATAAAATAAAATAAATAATAATATAAATAATGCAATTTAAAAGAATAAATGTTTTAATTAAATAAAAAAGTGTTTTTATATATATATATAAATATATATATATATATAACATCCACAGTTCTCCACTTTACCGGGGCCTCCAACTCTGCAGGGCAGGCTCAAGACAGGAATGGAGAATCCTGTTAAATTAAAGACGAGCAAAAGAAAGAGCCCACAGCTTCGTCGTCCTTTCAGGCTGACGGCTTTATTGCATTTAAATTGCGTGACAGCTAAAACAACTCTTTAAGTCCTTACGCGTTTCTGCGCTTTGCGCCTTGATCACAGGTGAGTTGATTTACAAGAAATTTCGGAACCCAGTGGTCACATGGCCTGTCCTTGAGACCACAATGCCCAGAATGCATTACTGTTTAATGTCGACCTTGATTCGACATAGTGTCATATTTGGCATTTCTAGCCTCCTTTCAAAGTCCCATCTTGTATACATGTTGCATTCCGGTGAAAATATTAAAAGCATAGTGCACTTAGCTGCCACGCAGGGAGTAGTTGCCTGACATGTATGGGCGGAGTATGGTTCCTATTTAAAACAACGTGACAGGCGGCACATTCACAGCATAGGGAGCAGCTGGAGAGGGGCGCTGAGGAAGGCAGAATGTGCCGAAATGCATCCGCCTGAGACTTCTGTGCATTAAAGTGCTCCCTCAAATCTCTCTTCTGGGTCACGTCTCTTGCGTTTGGAGGAGGTGGTAGTCATAAACTTCATGCGCAAAGCCAGGGCGCAAGTATGTGCACTCACGCCGTTCAAGTGGTATGGACTCGCTGGCAAGCTCGTGTGAGCATTTTGTTAATTGCGGTAGCAAATTTGTCCATTACCCACCAGGACGCTTGGTCTACAACGCGGTCAGTGGATAAGCCTATCTGCTGGTTGGGTGACCGGAATACCGCGCCAACCCCCGCAAAGGACACCAGGCAGAGCGGTGACGGCGGAAAAAGAAGGGGGACCCGAGGGGGCACCGAAAAGCAAAGGTGTCTCACCTACCAACAGACTTCAAAGGCTGCGCCTGTCACAGGAGCCGACTTGAACTTTCATAACGCCACAGCAGTTTGCAATTCCCTCGAGGCACACCACTGGGGCCTTGTGGGAAGTGTAGTTCCACCACATGGGATTACACAAGTCTGATGGCTGCACAACGTGTGGGCGGAGTATGGTTCCTGTTTAAAACAACGTGACAGGCGGAACATTCACAGCATAGCGAGCAGCTGGAGAGGGGCGCTGAGGAAGGCAGAATGTGCTGAAATGCATCCGCCTGAGACTTCTGTGCATTAAAGTGCTCCCTCAAATCTCTCTTCTGGGTCACGTCTCTTTGGTTTGGAGGAGGTGGTAGTCATAAACTTCATGCGCAAAGCCAGGGCGCAAGTACGTGCACTAACGCCGTTCAAGTGGTATGGACTCGCTGGCAAGCTCGTGTGAGCATTCTGTTAATTGCGGTAGCAAATTTGTCCATTACTCCAGTATTGGAACTTTCATAGATTCCCATTGCTTGTATCATTCCCCGTCGTCGGAATGGGAGCCTCGGTAATAATATATATATATATATACCTAGGTAAATACACCCTAATAGGTGTAAAAAAGGTAAAAAATTAGGCCTAGGCCTCATTATCTTTTGTAGCCTATTGGTGTCATTATGTAAAAAGACCCAAAGTCCCCTTAGCAACCAATCAGATCAGCCTCACCCTGTAGAACCTTCCTGAGAAAGCTCAGAGCCTCAGATTTTCTACCGCTTCGTTGGTGACAGGGAGTCTCCTTAGAGCTCTGCTCTAAATTCAACTTGAGGTACTGTTTAAACAGTTTTCTTTAAGGATTTCTTTCAGCTTTGTCATGGCTGATAAGGAAAAGAAGAGCCTTTTCAGGTCTTGTGCCACTTGTGGCAAAAAACGACTTTATACAGAGGATCAACATCAGGACTGTATTTACTGTCTATACCCAGACCATAAGGTTGATAAGTGTAGTATATGCAGGAGAATGTCTGTTAAAACCCTCCGTGATCGTGAAGGACGGCTGCTTCTGTGGCTCAGGAAGTTGGAAAGGAGGGATGAAGTAGTTTCTGGTGATGAGGAAGATGCCAGATCAACATCTTCAAAGACTTCATTGAAGAGGGGCGGATCGTCTGTGGACACTTCAACTGAACCCCCCTTAAAGGCTGTGCGTGGGACCTCTGATAGGTCTGGCAAGCCAGGGCCTATCGAATCTCCTCACGTGAGTGTAAAGGAGAGGGAAAGGCAGGCACTGCAGGTGCAAAAGGCTAAACTGGATGAGAGCTCGGCTGGGCCTTCCCACCAGGTTAAAGTAGCCAAGTCCGTCAAAAAACCGACTGTAGAGGCCTCTACAGGGGTCAAGAAGGACTCTAAAGCATCTGAGGTGATTTTTTTCTCCTCAGTCGTCGACGAGCCATCCAGTGACGACGAGGACGACGACGAGAGCGTCGACGAGGACCTCGATGTCGATTCCGTCGACGAAGACTGGATCGACGACGGCGTCGTCGACGATGACCACGTCGACGGTTACCACCACGTCGATGAAGACCATCCCGTCGACGATGACTATTCCGTCGACGGTGGCAATCTCGATGACGACGATCCCGTCGACGAGAACGACGAGCCCGTCGACGACGACAGCTCCGTCGACGAGCCCGTCGACGATGGACCCGTCGACGACGACAGCTCCGTCGACGATCCCGTCGACGATGGACCCGTCGACGATGATGGTTCCGTCGACGATGCCGTCGACGGTGAAGGGACTCTCGTCGACGGTCCCGTCGACGACGATTCAGAATAAGGAAACGGGGGATTTGTTTTCAACGCCGTTGACGACAGGAGCGCCAGAAAACAGCAGAAGGAGGAGGATAACCCCAGATATGACTTCTCCAAGGAAAGTACCATCACTACCTCCACCCCTTTTGTTGGATGAAGATGACTACTCAGAAGAGGAGAATGAGATGTATGGGGATGCTTACAGTCCATCTCAATTGAATCTGAAATACCATGATTCGGATTTGGATGAGGAATATTATTACCAAAAGGAACAGCGGCCAGAAAGACAGGTTGCATACCAAGATACCCAACCACAGCAGGGCATGGTAACGATGCCTATGAGTCTTTTGACAGACTTAAGGGCAATGCTGGAGAGGAGTATAGGAGCAAGAAAGGGTCGCAACCTGTGGAAGGTCAAGCACAGGTTCAACCGCAGGTGGTGGCAGCACAGTCAGTACGGCCTGCACAGGAAGAACATGAGAGGGAATATCCTCGGCAAGTCCAAGTGGATACCTCGGATGAAGATGAAACGGGGCAGAACCAAGATCAAGACCAGGAGAGTGAATGGAACCAATATATAGCTCCGGATCCGGCTTCACCAGTGCCAGACCCAGTCGACTCGCCTCCGGCTGATGTAGGAGGTTTCTTCAGCTTGATGGAAAGAGCCACAGCGCGCTTTAAGTTAGCGATGCCTACAACATCTACGGATTGTTTCCTGTACGATTTTAAAGAGGCATACCGTAAGGCCGTGCGCTCGATTCCCATTGTAGAGCACATATGGGAGGAAGGGAAGAAAGTGATGCAGACCCCAGCGACGGTCATTCCAACTCTTCCGCGCTTGGAGAAAAAATATAAAGCTCCTGATGACAGTCCCGCCTGTTTGATTGGACAACCTAGACCTGACTCGGTCATATCGCAAGCGGCACAGAAGAAATCGCGGAATCCTTCGGCCACCCTCACGACTCCGCCGGATAAGGAGGGTAGAAGGTTGGACAACGCTGGGAAGCGTTTTTCGTCGATGGCTAGCTTGTTGGTCAGAGCGGCGAATGCCTTGGCGATCCTAGCAAGGTACGACCGCCAGATGTGGAGTGATGTGGCACACTATGTGAATCTGCTAGCGGATGACCAGAGAGCGGAAGCACAGAAACTTCTGGAAGAGGGACAACGTTCCTCTTCGGAAATGATTGACTGCGCGATGGACATCGCCACCATCTCTTTCCGTGCCCTAGGCAGCGCAGCGGTTCTTCGGCGACAAGGGTGGCTGAGAGCTACATACTTCCGGCCAGAGGTCCAGAATAGGATTTTGGATTTGCCCTTTGACGGGGACATGTTGTTTGGGAAACATGTTGATGAGACCCTACAGGGTATAAAGAAGGACACAGAGACAGCAAGGGCTCTGGGGAACCTGCAATATAGGAAGACACCGTTCCGTGGAGCACGAGGAAGAGGTTTCTCTTCACCTAGAGGAGGTTATCAGCAACAGCGATATTCACAGCAGTCGCAGTCTTACAGGGCCCAGTACGGCAATCAATACTATCAGCGGCAGTCGCAATCCCAGTCTTTCTCTCGCCAAAACGCTCGTGGACGACAGGGGCGTCAGGGCAAGGACGCTGGCAAGCGTCAATAGCGGCCTCCTGACTCTGCCAACTGTTCCTCCGCTTCTGGGATCTCCAGTGGGCGGCAGGATATCACAACATCTGAGCAGCTGGGAAGAGATTACATCGGATCAGTGGGTATTAAACATCATCCGAAATGGGCATACTCTAGAATTCCAGGAATTTCCACCTACAAGAGCTCCCCACGCCACTACTTCGAAACATCTGAACCTTCTTCAAGAGGAAGCTCAACAAATGCTTCAAAAAGGGGCGATCCAGCGTGTTCCCCTATCACAAAGGGGAGAAGGTTTCTATTCAAGATTTTTTCTGATCCGCAAAACAAAAGTGGCGTCCTATCCTGGACTTGAGGGAGCTCAACACCTATCTCACGAAACTGTCGTTTCGGATGATTTCTCTCCAGGACATATTGCGCCTCTTGAACCCAGGCGACTACATGGCAACATTAGACCTGGAAGATGCCTATTTCCATATCCCGATCCATCCAGCTCACAGACGTTTCCTTCGCTTTACAGTAGGCAAGAGTCACTTCCAGTTCATGGTGCTCCCATTTGGATTAAAGTCCGCTCCTCGGATATTCACAAAGGTGCTGGCACCGGTAGCAGCATTTCTGAGGAGACAGTCGCTGGAAGTATTCCCGTACTTAGACGACTGGCTGCTGAACGCCCCAAGCTTACAAGAGGCATCGAAGGCAGTGAGCACATGCTTGAACCTCTTTATTCATCTGGGTTTACAACTCAACAAGGAAAAATCAGTTCTTCAGCTGGCAGGTACGGTGAAGTTCTTGGGAGCGATACTCGATACTCAGGAGTGCAAAGCCTTCCCATCGGAAGAGAGACAGATGAAACTCATATCGTCAGCCACTCGTTTCCAAAAGAGAAGTTGGATGACAGTCAGGATGTACAAATCTCTTCTAGGGTCGATTTCATCCTGTATTCAATTGATTCCGCATTGCAGACTGCGAATGCGCCCCCTGCAGGAGGAACTGGACCTTCAGTGGAGACAAGTGGAAGGTTCGTTCGACGACAGGGTGACGATAACCCAGCGGATGAAACGGTCGGTTTCATGGTGGATGAAAAGATCTCACCTCACTGTGGGACTCAGTTTCAAGGCTGCACGGGCTCCTCAGGTCATTACCACGGACGCTTCTCTTCAAGGTTGGGGAGCGGTCATGCAAGACCTCCAGGTCAGTGGTCACTGGACTCCGGAAGAACGTCGTCTACATATCAACGTTCTGGAGCTAAGAGCTATTCGACTGGCAATGTTGGCTTTCCTCCCAAGGATTACAGATTCAGCGATCCTGGTGCGGACGGACAACACCACCACAATGCATTACGTCAACAAGCAGGGAGGCACAAGATCGCCACTGCTTTCACAGGAAGCCCAAATACTGTGGGAATGGGCTATAGCGCTGAACATCACACTCGTAGCAGAACACCTTCCAGGAGTATGCAACACGAAGGCGGATACGCTAAGCCGCCTGAGAGCAGTCTCGCACGAGTGGGAATTGGAGGACGCAGTGATCAAGGACATCTTCTTCCGTTGGGGGACCCCAGCGATCGACCTGTTTGCAACACCGGGGAACAAGAAATGCCGGTGTTACGCAAGCAGGGAACACCATCGAGGGTCACTGGGGAATGCCCTTTCGATGTCCTGGTCAGGCGCGTTTGTTTACGCCTTTCCGCCATTTCCCCTAATTCCTCGAGTCCTCAAGAAACTCAAGATGGACAGGTGCAGGATGATACTAATAGCGCCTGCCTGGGCTCGCCAGTTTTGGTACACGGAGTTGCTTCTTCTATCAGAGACACAACCCATTCATCTGCAACCCAAACTGACACTTCTGTCAATGTACAACGGCCAGGTTCTTCACCCGAACCCGAGCTCGCTTCAGTTGGCGGCTTGGCTCCTGAATACAGAGAGTTTAAGGATTTAAACATCCCAGAAGAATGCAGGACCATCTTGGCACAGGCACGAGCCCCTAGCACTAATAAGACATATAGAGCGAAAAAGAAGAGGTTCCATTTGTGGTGTCAGAGGGAAAATGTACATCCTTTCTCGTCAGCTCCACATCAACTCTTACCATATATTCTTTCGTTGGCACGAGCAGGTCTGGCTCATGCTTCAATCAAGGTCCACTTGGCAGCTATTTCCAGGTATAGGAGAACAAGATCGGGCCCCTCTCTATTGTCAGCGAGAGTAATCAAACAATTCCTGAAAGGACTGTTTAGAGTTTTCCCGCCAGTTAGGCCCCCACCTCCGGTGTGGCACTTGAATGTGGTCCTGGCTCAGCTGATGAGACCGCCATTTGAGCCAGTACATAAAGCGGACCTGAAGTTCCTATCATGGAAAGTGGCGCTTCTTTTGGCACTCACCTCTGCAAGGAGAGTAGGAGAGCTTCAGGCTTTAACCATCAAAGAACCCTTCTTACAGTTCAAGAATGATACAGTGATTCTGCGGATGAACCCCAAGTTCATTCCGAAGGTACCGACAGACTACTTTCATCTTAACGAGCCAGTGGTTTTAAAATCCTTTTTTCCTCGACCTTCAACCCAGGCTGAGAGGACACTTCATTCTCTGGACGTTCAGAGATGTTTGAAATTCTATCTACAACGCACTGCTGGATTTCGAAAAACACCCCAACTGTTTGTGGCTTTCGGAGCCCCAAGGAAAGGATTTCCTTTGTCAAAACAAGGGATATCTAGATGGATAACTAGTGCGATCCGGTTCTGCCACCAGGCGGCAGGCAAACCTTTACAAGGACAGGTGAAGGCACATTCCACGAGATCGATCTCAGCATCAACGGCGCTGTTTGCTGGAGTATCCATAAAGGACATTTGCAGAGCAGCCACCTGGAGCAGTACGCACTCTTTCACGAGACATTACTGCCTGGAGGCGGCTGCAAAGGAGGATTCGGCTGTAGGACAGGCAGTCCTGAGAAATCTCTTCCAATAAGAGGTGAGCTTTCCTCTCTTCCCTCCTCCTGTTTTTCCAAACATTTCGTTTATTATGCTTTTTTACTGCTTTATGGTTGTTATAATCTGTGATGTCATTAGTTTATAATGATTCTGTACTGTGCACGAAATGTTTGAGGTATGCTAACTGCTATCTACTCTGATACAAGCAATGGGAATCTATGAAAGTTCCAATACTGGAGTAAGAAACAAGTTACTTACCTGTAACTTTAGTTCTCCAGTATTGGTAACTTTCATAGATTCCCATGCGCCCACCCGCCTCCCCTGGGAAAGCTCACTTTAGGGCTAGGTGATTATGTGGCAAAGCAACGGCTACGAAAATCTGAGGCTCTGAGCTTTCTCAGGAAGGTTCTACAGGGTGAGGCTGATCTGATTGGTTGCTAAGGGGACTTTGGGTCTTTTTACATAATGACACCAATAGGCTACAAAAGATAATGAGGCCTAGGCCTAATTTTTTACCTTTTTTACACCTATTAGGGTGTATTTACCTAGGTATATATATATATATATTATTACCGAGGCTCCCATTCCGACGACGGGGAATGATACAAGCAATGGGAATCTATGAAAGTTACCAATACTGGAGAACTAAAGTTACAGGTAAGTAACTTGTTTCTTACCCACCAGGACGCTTGGTCTACAACGCGGTCAGTGGATAAGCCTATCTGCTGTTTGGGTAACCGGAATACCGCGCCAACCCCCGCAAAGGACACCAGGCAGAGCAGTGACGGCGGAAAAAAAAGGGGGACCCGAGGGGGCACCGAAAAGCAAAGGTGTCTCACCTACCAACAGACTTCAAAGGCTGCGCCTGTCACAGGAGCCGACTTGAACTTTCATCACGCCACAGCAGTTTGCAATTCCCTCGAGGCACACCACTGGGGCCTTGTGGGAAGTGTAGTTCCACCACATGGGATTACACAAGTCTGATGGCTGCACAACGTGTGGTCGGAGTATGGTTCCTGTTTAAAACAACGTGACAGGCGGAACATTCACAGCATAGGGAGCAGCTGGAGAGGGGCGCTGAGGAAGGCAGAATGTGCCGAAATGCATCCGCCTGAGACTTCTGTGCATTAAAGTGCTCCCTCAAATCTCTCTTCTGGGTCACGTCTCTTTCGTTTGGAGGAGGTGGTAGTCATATATATATATATATACACACACATATATACAAACATATATTTGATGTTTTAATAATGTACTTTTACAATTTATATGACGTTACCACACATGCATTTGCGTTATAATGGCATGCGTGATAAAGTCATATGCGTTGTAAAAGTTTTAGAAATGTCTTTGCGGAGTAATAGTCCCGCATTATAAAAATTGCGGAGTGATGGTATGCAAGATGTTGGTTTGCGGAATATCATCACATATTCCCGGGGGAGGGATAGTCCCTTTCTTGCTATTTCCATGGAGGCGGGCCTTGTGTCCAGATGTGCGTGGCGCGAGGCCTGTGCGCAACAGAAGTGGAAAATCTCCAGTGTGCGCTTCAGGCGTCACCGGAAGTTAAGTCAGATTACATTTCCTGCACAATGGCCCCTGTTTGCGCTCCTTCCGGCCCTTGGGAATAGCGCCATGCCTGACCTCCATACAGTAAAGCAGGTGCTCGTCACTGGGAACGCGGGACAAGCACACCCGTTGCTGGAATGTACAGAACCTGGGAAGAAAAAACAATGAAATATTAGGAACGTCGCTTGCTTTTTTTTTCGGTAATCCTGCGCCCCGCACACGCCCCCAGCAAACGCCCACAGCACATGATATGAGGCATGGCATGAAGGGCGGAAAGTACCACACGCCCCCAGCGTTTGTCACGCCCCCAGCACAATGCAGACACGCCCACAAGGGACTACTTTGATGGCACGGTTCTTTTACCTTTAAAATGTATATGGTGAGCGTCTGCATAGCCTATGTCCTTCTGCTGCAACTGCCCTTTCCAACGCTGTATTGGGTGTTGTGATTGGTGCTGTGGTTCCTGAGATTACCCGCCTCAAAGGTTTGGACTCTCTCTTTATTATATTAGTATAGATATAAAAATAAGCAATTGCAGCCTAATAAACACCAGAGCTGAATCATGCTGTAAAGAATTTCCACCATACATGAATAGCATGCATTAGAAACATGAGAAACAACAACAAAGTTTGTTTAGAAACTGTTTTAATGCTTAGAAAGCAATAGAAAATCTCCTAAAACACTGAAAGCATAAAAAGCTCCCGGGCTGCATTGCAAATACACAGTCTAAAAAGACTGAAAAGCTAACCTCTAGCTGTATAGCAATAAACTCACGCCGTGCTTTTATGGCACTTATGACCCCCAGCTTCCCATCATGCCTCAGGGTGACAGTTAGGTCAGTTGTTCTTTCCGGCTCCTTCAGGAAGGATCCTGGCAACACAGCTCCACTCTTTTCTGATTTCTTCAGAAATTCTTTTCACTTTTGACAACTTTTATTCCTTACTTCGACGTTTTTCATCTGTAGGAGTTAGAGGCTGGTTTTTTTTTGACAGGTTTGGGCATTTTTAACACCTTAAAATGCCATCTCTTTTTGACTCTTGCCCTTCTTGTGGTAAAAAGAAGGCCAAAACAGACTCTCATGAAGTCTGTATTCTCTGTCTCCCTGAAGATCATGACCCGAAGGCCTGCTCTCACTGCCAGAACCTGTCCAGAAGAACTTTGAAGGACAGGGAAATAATTTGCATTTATGGCCTGGCAGAGAAGTCTAGAGGAAGGTCTCCAGCCAGGAAGGGCTCCAAGATGGCTAGAACATCTTCTAGAAGTAAGTCCTCACGTCCTTCAGCGTTGGGCTCGGCGCTGAAAGAAGATCTTCAAGAGGGTCATTTATCGAAGAAAAGACCCTCGACAGTGGGCTCGCCGTCGAGAAAAGGTGCGTCATCAACGTCGAAGATTCGAGATCCTCCGCCGTCGTCAACCCGGCGGCGATCGGCGTCGAGAGACAAGACTCCTCCCCCGTCGTCAATCCAGCGACGATCGGTGTGAAGGAGCAGAGACCCTCCGCCGTCGTCATCTCGACGACGATCGGTGTCGAGGAGTGTCACCCCTCCGCCCTCGTCAACCTGACGACAATCGGTATCGAGGACCAAAACACCTCCGCTGTCATCAACTCTGCGACGATCGGCGTCGAGGTGCAAAGACCCTGCATCGGCAAGGCATCAAGGACAGGCTCTCTTCTGTCATCGCAATCCCATCAGCGATTGACGTCGAGAACAAGGACGCCTCCGCCGTCGTCAACTGGGCCAGGATCGGTGTCGATGATGAGGTCTCCGTCGTTGTCTCTTCGGCGTCGAGGGCGAGAAAAACCCCTCCGCCATCGTCTCGAAGACCTTCGACATCGAGACTGGATGCAGTTCTGCCGTCATCTAGAAGACACTCGGCACCGAGTGAGAGACATCCTCCGTCGTCGGCTTCTCATCGCCGTTCGACGTTGAGACAGCACTCACCTGCTTCTCATTGGCACTGGTCACCATTGAGACGGCGTTCGATGTCGACAAGATGGCAGGAGCCTAAATCGGAGTCTGCAGCACGTTCGACATCGAGACAGGCCTCGGTGAGGTCTGGGAATTGATCGGTGCTCCTAGTGACGGAGTCAGCCTCACGCCATTCGTCCTCTCATTCTTCCAGGATGGCTTTTTCAAGGTCGCCCACTCCGGAACCTGCTACTCGCATCCGCAAGTCTCCTTCAAAACCAAAGGAGGCTCCTACTGCAGTTCAGTTGTTCCCAAGATGGTATCTGCCTGTAAGTCATTGGCAGGACTCTGGAGCAGTAAGGCGGATGCAGGAATATGCCAGTTCTGCACATAGGTCTCCTCTTCAGTGACTGGTGGACGAAACGGTCAGAGCGAGCCCTCCTAGACACAAGCATGAGAGGTCTCTGGAGAGCAGGCATGACAGGTCACGTTCTCTAAGACGCGAGAAACGCACTGTGAGATCAAGAGAAAGGAGGAGTAGTGCACACCGAAGAAGTAGGAGAACACAATCTAATTCCTCGACTTCCTCCACCCGATCCTCCAGGAGGGATTACTCCCCCACACTATCGCACAGCCCGATTTCCAGGGTCTCTCCCATAGACGACATTTCCACCTACCATGAGTTTCTGCAGAGAGGTGCGCAGAAGCTCAATATTGAGATGTTTGTCCCGCAAGTCACAACAACAGTGATTTTTGAGACTCCATCAGAAGACAGCATTTTAACCTTTGCTGCCATTGGTTCCTGGGATCCTTGACCCTGTCATGGACACTTTTTTTAACTCCAGCAACCATTAAGGCGGTGCCGACTCGTCTCTTGAAGAAATACAAGCTAGCCTGCAGACTCTGTCATTGTGGCGGCAGCGAAGAAGACGCATGCTGTTTAGGCCACCTCTTCTGTTCCACCAGACAAAGAAAGCAGGTCCCAGGACTCGTGGGGTCGCAGGGCCTGCACGTCTGCTGCTGCCTCCCTTAAAGTCTCCAGTGCTGCTTCTTTGCTTGGCAGGTATGACAGAGCTCTCTGGGACTCTTTGGTGCGTTTCCAAACCAAGCTCCCAAAGGAAGACCAAAAGGATTTCGCTGAGATAGTCACAGAGGGATCTTTGGTGGCTAACCAAGTGATAAGCACAGCGGTAGATGGTGCTGTGCTATCAGCGCACTCTTACACGCATGGTATATGCGCCAGGAGATCGTCCTGGTTACGATTAACAGGACTGAAGCCAGATGCTCAGCAAAGAATCATGAACCTTCCGTTCTCTGGCTCTTCTCTCTTCGGCACTCACGCTGACGAAGAGATTAATAGGATGAAAACCGTGTTGGACACGGTCAAGGCGGTTGGGTTGGAGAAGAAGAACGAGTTTAAGCGCCGCTACAAATCCAACCAGCGCAAGGGGCCTCAACAGAGGGTTCAAACCCCTCAGTGGTCCCAAAACAAGAACCAGGGGAAGACCTAGTTTCGAGGAGGAAAGTCGAACAGACCTACCACGACGAGAGGTGGGAAGTCATGAGCAGTGGCTTCCTCCGCCGCCATTGCCCACTCCAGTGGGAGGAAGTGCTTCTCAACATCTAGCAGAGTGGGCCAGCATCACAGAAGATCGCTGGGTGCTGAATATACTATGCAATGGATATGCGCTACGCTTCCATGCGCTTCCGAAGGACATACCACCAAAAAAGTCTTGTCCTCATCAGTTAAAGCAGCTTCGAAAAGAGGTGAGAGCTCTTCTCCAAAAGCAGGTGATAGAGGAGGTTCCACCATCTCAAAGAGGAAAAGGAGTTTACTGCAGATACTTTCTTGTCCCCAAAAAAGATCAGGACAAGTTTCGACCAATTCTGGACCTTCGACTTCTGAACAAGGTCATTGTGAAGGAGAAGTTTTGCATGTTGGCCCTTCACCAAATATGTCCACATCTACAAGTAGGGGATTGGATGTGTTCGGTGGACCTCCAAGATGCGTACTTCCACATTTCCATAGCAAAACGTCATCGGAAGTACCTGCGGTTTGTGGTCGGCCACAAACATTATCAGTACAAGGTCCTGCCCTTTGGACTGAAATCGGCTCTGCGAGTCTTCACCAAATGCATGGCAGTGGTGGCAGCTTTTCTTCACAGAAAAGGTCTCTTCGTCTACCCATACTTGGACGACTGGCTGCTAAAAGGTCCATCCCCACTGCAAGTGAGTCACAACTTCCACTTCTGTCTGCAGCAGCTGCACGACCTCGGGCTGCATGTCAATATGGACAAGTCGGTGCAGCAGCCCACCCAGTTCATCCACTACCTCTGCTCCGTTCTGGAAACAAGTGTGGGAAGAGCGTATCCTTCGGAGGAGAGACTGTCTTCCACGAGACAGAGTTGCAGGCTTCTGCTCCAGGTGCAGAATCCGACAGTCCGGCAGGTGGTATCCCTACTAGGATCCATGGCGTCCTGCATCTTTCTCATTCCCAACGCCAGGCTAAGGATGCGTCCTTTGCAGCAGACTCTGGAGGAACATTGGGATCAGTCGACAGGTCGCTGGGAGGATCAGATCTCTCTCTCCCAGGTGGCGAGATGCTCCCTCTCATGGTGGACTCAGAAGCAGAATCTGATGGTGGGAGTCCCTTTTCACCAGCCACTACCAGTGCAATCAGTGGTGATAGACGCGTCTCTGCAAGGCTGGGGGGCACACATGGGGTGCCTTCAGATTCAGGGACGGTGGTCGGCAAAAGAACAGACCTACCATATCAACATGCTGGAGCTATGAGCAGTCCATCTGGCTCTGAAAGCTTTCCTGCCTGCAATCGAGTCAGATTCAGTCCTAGTCCAGACCGACAACACGACGACCGTGTTCTACCTAAACAAGCAGGGTAGAACTCGGTCGCGTCCTCTCTGCCTGGAGTCACAAGCGATCTGGCACTGGCTGCTTGCCCGGAACCTCTAGGTGGTGGCGATGCATCTTCCAAGAGAGCTAAATGTCAAGGCAGACATACTCAGCAGGCACTTCGAAGATCAGCCAGACTGGGTGCTACACGACGAGGTGGTGGCCGACCTTTTCCATCGTTGGGGTCGTCCGGAAATAGATCTATTCGGGGACGACAAAAACACAAAATGCCACACCTTTGCGTCCAGATTCCACCGTCCAGGGACAAGGGGGAATGCTCTTTTGATGGACTGGTCAGGGACATTTGCCTATGCCTTTCCTCCTCTGCCCCTGATCCCGAAGGTGGTGTCCAAGCTACTCCGATCCAGCGGGACCATGATTCTGACAGCTCCAGACTGGCCACGGCAGTGGGGGTACCCGGACCTTCTACATCTGTTGGTACTTCCACACAGGAGACTACCTTGCAGGCCTGACCTGCTGACCAAGATGGGCGGGAGGATTCTTCACCCCAACCTTCCCTCACTGAACTTGACAGCATGGCTCCTGAGGTCCTGCAATACGGACATTTAAATCTGCCTCCTGATTGTATGCATATTTTAAAGGAAGCAAAAAGACCCTCCACAAGAACGTCATATGCATTTAAGTGGAAGAGGTTTTATCTTTGGTGTAGAGAGCATCACTTTGATCCTACGAAGGGGCAGGAGGATGTCATTCTCCCTTACCTTCTGTATCTAGCAAGATCTGGTCTTAAGTATGCTCCTATCAGGGTGCATTTATCTGCCATTACGACGTACAGGAAGTCACCTAGTCAGCCCTCTTTTTTCAAGATACAGGTGGTCAAGGACTTCTTACAGGGGTTAAAGAAGGCGTATCCCCCTGTTCGAAACCCTTCTCCTCCGTGGGAGTTGAACCTGGTGTTATCAAAGTTGATGGGCCCTCCTTTTGAGCCAATCCACAGAGCTTCCTTGCAGCATTTGTATTGGAAGGCCGTTTTTCTGGTAGCAATTACATCAGCGCGCAGAGTAAGCGAGATTCAAGCACTGTGTACCAATGAGCCTTACACTGTTTTCCACCATAACAGAGTAGTCTGATGGGCACATCCTTCTTTTCTCCCTAAGGTGGTGTCTGATTTTCACATCAATCAGTCTATTTCCCTGCCATCGTTCTTCCCAACCAAGCGACCCCCGCTGATCGGTCGCTTCATTCCTTAGACTTCAAGATGGTGCTTAAGTTCTATTTGGAAAGCACCAAGGGAATAAGAAAGGCAGATCAATTATTTGTTAATTATGGCGCCATGAGATCAGGCTTCCCAGCCGCTAAGAGATCCATTTCGAGATGGATTGTCTCATGCATTACCTTAGCTTGCCAGCTGGTGAAAGGCCCTTACCTTTACCTCCCAAGGCACATTCCACCAGGAGGAAAGCGGCCACTGTGGCTTTCTTGCATGACGTCCCTATGTCAGAGATTTGCAAGGCCGCAACCTGGTAATCAGTTCATACTTTTACGAGGCACTACTGCCTAGAATCTGATTCCAGGGCTGATGCTCAAGTAGGCCAGGCCTCCTTGAGAAATCTGTTCGGATAGTGGTTTCCTCAATCCTAGCTTGGTTTTTACTAGGCTTACTGATCATGTGTTCTGTGTTCTCCTTTGCCCGCAGGGAGATGAGGTGAGGCTCACTATTCTATTCTAATGCTTATGACTATTGATGAGCATCCCCTGGAAGAGAAGGATTAGTTACTTACCTGTAATCCTAGTTCTCTTCCAGGGGTATCCTCATCAAAGTCATAAGCAACCCTCCCGCCTCCCCGGGCAAAGGACTATTTTAATTTGGAGATTGTTAATTTCCTTGTTCAATGGTTTTTTCAGTCTCCGCAAAGAACAACTGACCTAACTGTCACCCCTGAGGCATGATGGGAAGCTGGGGGTCAAGAGTGCCTTAAAGGCACGGTGTCAGTTTATTGCTATACAGCTACAGGTTAGCTTTTCAGTCCTTTTAGACTGTGTATTTGCAATGCAGCCTGGGAGCTTTCTATGCTTTCAGTGTTTTATGAGAATTTCTATTGCTTTCTAAGCATTAAAACCGTTTCTAAACAAACTTTGTTGTTGTTTTCATGTTTCTAATGCATGTTATTCATGTATGGTGGAACTTCTTTACAGCATGATTTAGCTCTGGTGTTTATTAGGCTGCAATTGCTTATTTATATTTATATATATATATATATAAATATATATATCTATACTAATATAATAAAGAGAGAGCCCAAACCTTTTAGGCGGTTAATCTCAGGAACCATAGCACCAATCACAACACCCAATACAGCGTTGGAAAAGGCATTTGCAGCAGAAGGACATAGGCTATGCAGACGCTCACCATATACATTTTAAAGGTAAAAGAACCGTGCCATCAAAGTAGTCCCTTGTTGGCGTGTCTGCATTGTGCTGTGGGCGTGTGCTGGGGGTGTGACAAACGCTGGGGGCGTGTGGTACGTTCCGCCCTTCATGCCATGCCTCATATCATGTGCTGTGGGCGTGTGCTGGGGGCGTGTGCGGGGCGCAGGATTACGGAAAAAAAAAAGCGAGCGATGTGCCCAATATTTCATTGTTTTTTCTTCCCTGGTTCTGTACATTCCAGCAATGGGTGTGCTTGCCCCGCACTCCCAGTGACGTGCAACTGCTTTACTGTATGGAGGTCAGGCATGGCGCTATTCCCAAGGCCCGGAAGGAGCGCAAACAGGGGCCATTGTGCAGGAAATGTAATCTCGCCTTAACTTCCGGTGACGCCTGAAGCGCACACACTGGGGATTTTCCACTTCTGTTGCGCACAGGCCTCGTGCCCCGCACATCTGGACACAAGGCCCGCCTCCATGGAAATAGCAAGAAAGGGACTATCCCTCCCCCGGGATTATGTGATGATATTCCGCAAACCAACATCCCGCATTTATAACGCGGGACTATTACTCCGCAAAGACATAATTTCTAAAACTTTTACAACGCATATGACTTTATCACGCATGCCATTATAACGCAAATGCATGTGTGGTAAAGTCATATAAATTGTAAAAGTACATTATTAAAACATCAAATATATGTTTGTATATATGTGTATGTATATATATATATATATATATATATATATATATAAAACACATCTTTTTAATTTAATTAAAACATTTATTCTTTTAAATTGCATTATTTATATTATTTTTATTTATTATTTTACTACCCTTTACACCCTAAAAACGTATCCCACCCTGCTCCCTTTAAATACCCCTACACCCCATAATCATAACCCGCCCTTACTCCTTAAAATACCCCAAAAACCCTTAAACACTAACCCATCTTAACCCTATAAATATACCCTGTACCCCAAAACCCAAATCTATCCCTAAACCCTAAAAATACCCCTGTACCCCAAAACACAAACCTAGCCCTGAACCCTATAAATACCCCTGTACCTCAAAACCCAAACATAGCCCTGAACCCTAAAAATACCCCTGTACCCCCAAACCTACACCTGAACCCTAAAATACCCCTGTACCTCAAAACCCAAACATAGCCCTGAACCCTAAAAATACCCCTGTACCCCCAAACCTACGCCTGAACCCTAAAATACCCCAAAACCCAAACCTAGCCCTGAATCCCTAAAATACCCCTGTACCCCAAACCTACCCCTGAACCCTAAAAATATCCCTGTACCCCAAAACCCAAACCTAGCCCTGAACCCTGAAAATACCCCTGTCCCCAACACCCAAACCTACCCCTGAACCCTAAAAATACCTCTATACCCCAAAACCCATACCTATCCCTAAACCCTAAAACTACCCCTGTACCCCATAACCCAAAACTATATCTGAACCCTTAAAATACCCAAACACCCCAAAACATATACCTCAGTACCCTAAAACATATACCCCTATACCCATACTTACCTTATCCAAACATTAAAAAAACATGCTTTTACCATTCATGCATTTACAACGAATTTCGTTGTAAATGTTTTCGTGGTAAAAGCATATAAAATGTAATGCCATGCGTTATAATGGCATTGCAGAGTCCTAGTACTTTCGTAATGAAAGTATCCGGAGTGATGGTATGTGGAAAGAAAGTTGCGGAATAATGGGTGTTTACCCTCCCCCGGTAAGTACATTGGTGGCACGGCGGCCCACATCTCCAGCAACATACTCATATTTTTTCACCACCCATTTGAAAAATGCACAGGTCTCTCTCATTGATGGCCAGCACCGACATACACTTTTAGACACACCTCCCGCCACAAGTTCTAGAATGCGAACTTTAGAGCTGGGGAGCTACGTTTGAATCTCGGCCTCAGCTCAACATCCTGTGATTCCAGGCAAATCGCTTTGTCTCCCCGTGCCTACCACAAATGAATGTGTTCTTTTGTAATGTAAATTGTGCTCATGCCATGTTGTCAAGTTCGCGCTCATATTATTGCAAGGAAAAATAAAGTAGGGAAACTCAAGTTCACACACTACTGAATGCGCACTGTTAAGTGCATCAGCAGTGCACTGTGAATCGGAGCGTTTCACAGGGATGTCACAGATAAGAAATGCTATCAAAACAAAATCCTACAAAACAATATACTACTGGCCGGATGGAATTCATACCCGGACAACGTCGGGACGGGCTGCTAGTATATATATATATATATTCACTGAAAAAACCATTGGTTATAGACCATATATAGTTAGGGATTAGCATTTACAAAACCTTATTTTACTCGCACAAAACCATAGAAATTCGCATATATAGTTAGTTGCAATAACTATATATCGCGCACCCGCAATCCACTGCTGATGATGTCACATATTACATCATTCATGACATGGTCAGTGACATCACTGATAACATCTCAAATGACATCACTGATGACATCTCAAATGACATCACTGATGACAACATCCAGTGACTATGTTTCTGTAAAGTTAAAATATGTCTTACATATTGAAGAATGAGTGGATGTATAAGTGTTTGGATGAAGGATTTAGTAGGTGCATGACTGACTGTATGAGAGAATGATTAAATGTGTCTCACTGAGTGCATGGGTTAGTGACTAAACTGTCTTAATTTGTGCATCATTATTTCTGTAGTTCTGTAAACTGCTGCATGTGTTGATCAGTAGCTATATGAGTAACTATATGGGTTATTGATTGGTTGCCCAAATATTTGTATGGGAGAGTGAGTGTGTGTGTGACTCTGTGCATAGATGTGTGAGCAGTTGATTCAGTAGATGTATGGGTTCAAAAGAGCATGTGGAAAGAGCTGTATGGGCGGTTGACTATCTGCATGAGTGTATTGGTGAGTGATTGGATTTCTCAGTGCTACATGTCAAAGTAAGTACATATGTAAAACACAGTACATGTAAGAGTTGACATATATAAATAACTGCATAAGAGCCAGTGAATGTGTGAGTGGCTGTATGGATCATTGTGAACTTGTATCAGTGATTGTATAAGAGAGTAAATATGTGTTAGTATATGTTTGATTAAGTAAGGTGTGTATAATTGTATAGTTGAGGAAATGGAGGTTTGATTGATTCTTTGCATGACTGACTAGGTGTGTGAGTAACTCCATGGATGAGTTACAGTCTGTGAGTGTCTGTTTACACTGATTGTATCTAAGGTTATATTAGAGTCTGAAGAGGTTCATCGTATTATCACATGAATGATATCATCAATGATGAATGAGATGTTATCAGTGATTTCATCAGTGATGTCATCAGTGATGTCATCAGTGATGTCATTTGAGATGTCATCAGTGATGTCATTTGAGATGTTATCAGTGATGTCATCAGTGATGTCACTGACCATGTCATGAATGATGTAATATGTGACATCATCAGCAGTGGATTGCGGGTGCGCGATATATAGTTATTGCAACTAACTATATATGCAAATTTCTATGGTTTTGTGCGAGTAAATTAAGGTTTTGTAAATGCTAATCCCGAACTATATATGGTCTATAACCAATATTTTTTCAGTGAATTTTCATGGTTTTGTAAATGCAAATTCCTAACTATATATGGTCTATAACCTATGGTTTTTTCAGTGAATTTCATTGGTTTTTTAAAAGCTAATATCTATAGCTGTAAAATATATTCTTTATTACGTGACGTATCACGTAGCCACGTGAGACGCCTCATGACGCGTCGCATAAACGTGACGTATCGTCTCTGCAGCGCAAACCAAACCCGTAACGTAAGCGCGCCAGAGCACGCTTACAGATATATATTTTTTTTTTAACCTTAATTAGACAAAATCCACACGTGCACATATCTTGAGGCCTTGCAAAGGCACAACAAACAAACAGTCCCTACAATTTTGCCAAGTTTGGTGGAAATCTATTCCTTTAAATTTTATTTTACTGTTTCTCTTGGTTTTCCCCTTGTTACGCTTACCGGAACGCTACCCGGTACGCAAACCGGACGCTCCAAAAACACAAGATGTCGGACTCCCGTTACGCTGCCGGTTAGCTGCCCGGTTGGCGTACCGGGAAGCGCCTCTACGGCGAAAAATCGCAATTTTCTTTTTTTTTCTTTTGCCCCGCGGGGCACTTTAATAACCCCCTCATCAATCCTAGGGGGTCAGGAGGGGTCTACCTTGCCCCCTTTCCTTCATTTCCCCCTTCGTTTTGGCCTCCTCTTGTCTCTCGATCTTACCGAGAGACAAGATGGCGGCCGCTACGGACTGTTTAGAATGTGGACAGACACCGGAGAGCCAATCAGCTTCGCTTCGCAAAGCTCCGTTACGTGAAAAGTACGCGGTCACAGATATATCTGTTTTTTTAAACGTTAATTTCTCAAATCCACTGGAGCACATATATTGAGACCCAGCAAAGGCACATCGGGCTAACAGTCCCTACAATTTTGCCAAGTTTCGTGCAAATCAATTCAGCCGTTCGAGCTAAAAGTGAGGCCAAACGCCCAATGGAAATTAACATGGAAAAAACGCGTTTTGGGACCCCCCTTTTTTCTCGGCCCCCCCTTGACGAAACCCCCCCAAATTTTCAGGGGCTGCTCAGAAACAAAATGTGCCATTTTCCTTATAATTTCAGCCGATTCCGTCCACAAATGGCAAAGTTATTAGACATAGAATTTTCAAAAGTTCCATAGAGAAAAAATCCTATCTATATATACCTACTGGCGACCGCCAGAAGGTAATATATATATATATATATAGTTATATATATGTGGGGCACATATAATATAGTATTTCCGGGGTGTATATATATAAATTCACTGAAAAAACCATAGGTTTCACACCAGTTATAGTTAGCTGGAAATTTTATTGACATAAAACCATTGAAATTCCCACGTTATAGTTAGTTGGACTCACTATAACTTGCGCGCCTGCAATGCACTGCTGATGACGTCACATATTACATCACTCATGACATGGTCAGTGACATCACTCATGACATCACTGATGACACCATCCAGTGAATGTGTGTCTTTCTGAAAAAGAATTTTTTTTTTATATGTATTTGTAACGTGCGATGCAAGATTAAATGGTTAAATAAGTGTGTAAATGGATGTTTGTTTGTTTTTAAAAGAATTGATTGGTTAGCTGCCTTATTAAGTGTATCTTACCCCGGAAGCGCCTACGTTCGCGCCGCGTGTGCGCCCCTGAAGCGCCTACGTTCGCGCCGCGTGTACGCCTCCGGAAGCGCCTACGTTCGCGCCGCGTGTACGCCCCCGGAAGCGCCTACGTTTGCGCCTCGTATGCGCCCCGGAAGTGCCTACGTTCGCGCCGCATGTGCGCACCCGGAAGCGCTCCGGAGCGCGCAGCGTAAGCGCGTCAAGTCATGTGACCTTAAAATAACACTTTTCATTGGTTGCTAACAGTTTTTTTTTACAAAGAATGAAATCCCCACCCATTTCCTTCACTTCTTCTTTCACTTTTGTGACTGCAAGACCTGCCTTTTTGCTCCTGGATATTTCTTGATTTTACCATGGCTGCCAGACAATCCAGCAGTGATGAAGAACCAGAATTCATTAATGAAGAGCCTCCTCAACGAAAAGTTAAGGAACATTTTATTTAGAATTTTTTTAAAATCCCACCTAATCAAAAAAAGGTGAATGCTCCAAAAGTGGAGTGCAGGATCTGCAAAGAAGTGCTGTCGCGGGGTAACCCCTTAAAAAAGTACTCATTTGGAAACTACACGATGATCCGACATGTGGAGAGGAAGCACCCCCAGAATTTTGCCCGGGAAAGTGTCAGGGCTCTGGCACAAGAGGTTCCCAGTGATGGGGCCTCTACATCAACCGGAGGAGCAACTTCTTCTGGGAGGGGGAGATCACAAGAGCTGGTTCCGAACATTCAACCTGCTTTTAACCATGGTGCCCTCATATGCAGATACTGCAATCAACTGCTTACCTTTGGAGAACAAAGTGTACAGCTCATGGTTCGAGCATTAGAAAACCATCGCTGCTCTTCCCACCCCTAATTTTTTTGTTTTTTTTGCTCCTGTTGAGCAGTTTCCATTCCCTGTTTTTGTTCCTGTTTAGAAAAGAGAAGAAAACCAAAAGTTCTTTTCAGAACTACCTCCAATTCTCATCGAAGAGCTATATTCTAAAAAAAATGAAAAAAGAGTAAGTGAAATAGAGTGCATTGATAATGGAAATGAGAATGAGTAACAAAGAACAGAAAGGTATGAGAGGAGAAAGGAAGTGAAGTAGGAGGACTGAAAGAATGTGAGTGTTAGGAAAGAAAGTAAGGAGAAGAAGAGTGAATATGGGGAATGTTGATATTCAAAGAAAATGTTGAAAAGGAACAGGGGTGTGGAAGGATAAGAAAAGATGCATTGCTGGAGTTGAAGGCAGAAGGCCTCATTTATGAAGCCATGCGTCACTTTAACACCACCAAAGCATCACTTTTTGTGACGCATCAGTCCAATAAAAAATGCACCTTATTTATTCATATTTACAAAGTGGCGTTTCTAGGTAAATACGTCACTTTGTAAACCCCTGTGCCACATTATTCCTACGTCAGGTGTAATGTATGCAAAAGGGACGTATTGACGCAAGAAAGGGTCGTAGAGGTGACACAGTGAATAAACTGGAGGCCTCATTTCTGAAACGTGACGCATCGCTACGTGAAAACAGCGATGCGTTACTTTTCTGTGCTCACTCCTTATGACATTCCAGATGTGTCATATTTAATGTATGACGAATCAACTCGCAAGGAGTTACAGATACGTCAGTATTTCTGACGTATCTGTAAACACAAAAGTGACGCATTACTGGAGTGTGTCACAAATGTAACGCAACTCCAGTAATGCGTCCTTTCACATAGGGAAAGCACCATGTGAAAGGTCTTGCGTCAGTCTTACACCTGCTGTGAGGCAGGCGCAAGATTTTGACGCAACAGCATCCTAAAAGTGACGCAGTGAAATCTCGTAGATTTCACTGCGTCGCTATTACCAATCTGTTTGCGGGGGAACGCCCCCTCTGCATACATTATACCTGACGCAGGTATAATGTGGCGCAGGGTTTTAAAAAGTGACCCATCTACCTAGATGCGTCACTTTTTAAATATAGCGCAACGAGGCGCATTTTTTTACACCGCTGGTGCGATGCGTCACTTTTCTGTGCGCACTCCTTACAACATTCCAGATGTGTCATATTTAATGTATGACAAATCATGTCGCAAGGAGTTACGGATACGTCAGTATTTTTGACGTATCTGTAAACACAAAAGTGACGCATTACTGGAGTGCGTCACAAAAGTGACTCAACTCCAGTAATGCGTCCTTTCACATGGGGAAAGCACCATGTGAAAGGTCTTGCGTCAGTCTTACACCTGCTGTGAGGCAGGCGCAAGATTTTGACGCAACAGCATCCTAAAAGTGACGCAGTGAAATCTCATAGATTTCACTGCGTCGCTATTACGAAGCTTTTTGCGGGGGAACGCCCCCTCTGCATACATTATACCTGACGCAGGTATAATGTGGCGCAGGGTTTTAAAAAGTGACCCATCTACCTAGATGCGTCACTTTTTAAATATAGCGTAACAATGCGCATTTTTTTACACCGCCGGTGCGTCACTAAAAGTGCCGCACAGGCGGCGCAAAACTGTCGCAAGGCCTTCATAAATATGGTCCTGGATTTTCCCCGTGCTTCGCTCCCTGGTGCGCTTCCCGGTGCGCGTACCGGGCGCTCCCCCCGCGCAAATCGGATTTTTTTTTTTTAAATGCCCCACGGGACCCTATTTTAGCCCCCACATTAAACCGAGGGGGTCTACCCTGCCCCTTATGGTCAATTCCCCCCTTTGTTTTTGCCACCTCTTATGTCTCGATTTTACCGAGACACAAGATGGCGGCCGCTCCAGACTGTTTAGAATGTTTACAGACACCCAAGAGCCAATCAGCTTTCTGCGCGCAAGTCGCGTGGCGCGCCCGGTGCGCTCCCCGGTGCGCGTACCGGGGCGCACCTATAGATATATATATTTTTTTTAACCTAAATTACTCAAAATCCACTGGAGCACATATCTTGAGACATAGCAAAGGCACATCGGGCTACCAGTCCCTACAATTTTGCCAAGTTTGGTGTAAATCAATTCAGCCGTTCGAGCTAAAAGTGAAATCGAGCACCCTATGGAAATTAACATGGGGAAAACGCGTTTTGGGACCCCCCTTTTATCTCGGACCCCGCTTGACAAATCCCCCCCAAACTTTCAGGGAAGGACCGGGGCGCTGCGAGGCCATTTTGAGGAAATTTTCAGGCAGATTCGTCAACCGGCGCCAAAGTTATTCCAAATAGAATTTTAAGATTTAACATTGAAAAAAATCCTAACTATAACTACCTACTGGCGACCACCAGTAGGTAATTTTATATATATATATATATATATATATATAACTATATATATATATATATAGTTATATATATGTGGGGCACATATAATATAGTGTTTCCACGCATGGGCGGGAATATTCTAATGCTTATGACTTGGATGAGGATACCCCTGGAATAGAACTAGGATTACAGGTAAGTAGCTCATCCATATGTGTCCAGGTGGCCAATGTTGGTAAAGAGTTGGCAACAAGGGAGAATAGGGGATTGGAACCTTCGGCGCTTGAGGGTAAGAAAAAATTTACTAATGAAAAAAGGTGCTGGAAAGCTCCCCCAGCAGGTTAGGAAGCCATGTACTGCTAAGGAATCAGCTAAGCCAACAAGGTTAGAAGCAAAGACAGGGGAAATACAAGAGTAAATACAGGAGGGAAAGGAAAACAGGAAGGTTATAAGGTACATGAAGGAAAGGCTTCGGTCCTTAACAAATATATGTGAGTAAAACCTAGGCCGTGGACAAATGAGGTGAACAATACACTTAAACCAGTTGTATGGGGAAAATCAAGGGAATACAAACTTATATAAAAAACATGTTTTTAATGGTCACATTTAAAAATCATATAGAAACTGAACAAAATTCAGACTATATGATAACACATATATACACAGAATTAGACCTATACATAAAAAATTAGCAGCATGTATACACAGGTTGTAAAAATATAAAATCAATGCCAAAAATTACTGAAACACATTAAGAAAACTCGACGCGCGTTTCGGCAGAGAACGCCTCCTTCAGGAGTAATCAATGGTATATAAGTGAGACTATAACACATAGTCATACAACAGGAGAGGTGATATCTTGTAGAGCAGGTCAAAGATTCAGCTCTCACTCCAAATCAAATTCCTAAAATAGTGAATACCGAGTCACAATGATGTCATATGTCTGAACGGGGTTGTAGAAAATACCAACGGTGACTTTAAAGATCTTAGTCGAAGTTGTATACTTGAATTGTAGGCATCTTCTAGATCGAATAATGGAAAGATGGGTACATCCTGATTGGAGTAGGTATATGTATTAGTCGATATCAAGGATACTATAGGGAAGATTAATAGCAGACAATAATAGACTGCTGATGGGTGAAATTCACTCCCGTCTTCCTAAAATTTCAGAAGCCTGGATCCTAGGTAAGAAGATATCTGGACCCTGGTAGTAACGGTGAGTTCCCACGGAAGGTGTTCCTTGTTGTATATGGATAATTCGTAAGCAGGATATTGCCGATCCAAAGGCTGTGGCGTGACACGCGTCCTCCGCCGATCAAACAAGCAAGGTGCCAAAGCTAAGTTTGTAGAATCTAACAGATCGAGTATTAACAAGGGATTCAAGAAAGAAATGTGGACAGGAGTACTTCAAGTTTGATTTGTGGAAAACCCTACTCCATCCAGATTAGATAGCTCTCAGTATATACCCCAACCCAGTCTGCACTGTGGCTACTCAAGCAGATCCCGAACCTGAGCAGAAGTCATCTTATGCCCAATATAGTGACCTGAAATCACCACATGTGTATCTGGATGTTATGTGAAAGGGAATAAAGGTAAACAAATGAAAACCTCTGAATAGATCTAACCTACTGAGGGATTTTTTAAATTGCAAAGCATTGGAGGTAATTACATATAGAGATGTAGATCAAGTGGCTTTTAGGAAATCCTTAAATAGGAGGGAAGTTACGAAAGTTAGCTTCAGTTGCCCTGCGTTTGTTCGATTAGTTTTAAAAGCCAAAAATGAGCTTAAGGAAATCGCATGTGTATAGGTCATGAAGTGGAGGTTCTTTAGTCAAATAAGCCTGTCTTAAAGAATCATGCTGGCCTCAATTTGTAGTAGTTCAGTCTGGTATTCGGAGTGGCAGACTCTCCGCCCGAAACCTGTTCAGAGGGATACAAGTATGGAAGACTCAAAGTAACTGTAGCAGCATACTCAAGAGATAGGGTGGTGGACTCTCTCCTGCTTTACAATAGATTTGGTTGTTTAAGCATTGATCGGGAGAGCGACTCCTCGTGAGGTGGACTAGGTGGAAGGCCCTCCCACTAACATTGAAGTTTTCTCCTGGAATGTACACGGTTTGGAACGTTTGAATAGGAAAGTTGATCTTACAAAAGTTTGGGAGGAAAACATTTCCTGTTTTCCAGACTTACTTCGCTAGCCTTCAAATTATGTTATCCTTGTTCTCAATATTGTTGCTTTTTTTTGTGGCTAATTTTAATTGTTAATTTTATTTTCTCATATCACCCCCTCCTATCTCCGTATACTGGACTCTCTTCTCACTCTCTCTGTTATCTACCCTCCTGAATTTCTCTCCCCTTATCTTATATTCCTATACCCTCCTTCCATTTTTCCTTCCTTTCCCCCCTGTCCCATTGTGCTACCTACCATGTCCTCCCCCAAACCCCCCTCATTCCCCCTGACCACCTGGCTCTCTCCAGACATGGCCCCAAGTCATGGTTCATCTCATACCTGTCTAATCTTTCCAAAAGCGCCCAAAAATATTTCAAACATAAATTATTGATACCTCATCCAGAAACACTAATTGTTGATACCTACCATAGCCTGTCCTCTCCAATGAAAACAAACTTTATTTTCTACTCCAAACTCCCTACCAAATGGAACAACATTTTCCTTCTTCACCTTCCCATCAATAAATTAAGCAAGGTTACCTACAGATTTAAACTATCCACAACCCCATCCCTAGCTTTTTACGGTTAAATTGACATCTCCATATTTACAACCGGTAAAATTCTTATCCAAGCATCTGAATTCCACCTCAACATTTTTGACAACCATTTCAGCACCTTTTCCTACCTAGTCTCCCAACCAGTTCCTAACCCTTCTGTTACTCAATGGATTGATGCCAATTTTTCGTCTCCCTCCACCCCGATGCTGGCCTTCTTTCCTCTTGCCTCACTCACTCCTCTCCGGTGGACCCTCCCACCCTAATTCCTCAAGACCATTTGATCTTCTCCATATTCATACCATCATGCCCCTCCCCGAGACTCCCCCCTACTGTCTCCTCTTTGCCTAATCCTTCTCCCCCTCCTCCTCCTCCTCCTACTTTCGATCTCTCCACTACCACCTTAACTGACTCTCCCATTAACTCCCTGCCTACTCTCCTGCCCCTGCTGGGGGTGCCCTTTTCTCACGCCGCTATGCCTCATGATCCTTCTCTCTTGCCCCCACTGTGGACGCTCTCTGCTCACTCCACTATGTCTCATCATATGACTTTTCATCTTATCATCGACTGACTCCCTTCTGTCTCCCATCTTTCTAGAGTCTCCCACTAACTCTACCCTGACTCACACTCCTCCCCCTGACACTCCCTTTCCACCGTCCTTTAGGTATTATGCTCCTACTCTAGTCCGATTCCCTTCCAGCCCCGATTACCCTCCCTGTCCCTCCCTCCTTCCCTCTAACCCCACTCCTACTCACTGGTCCTCTCCCTGAGAATCTCCTACTGTTCTCTCCCCTACGTCTCATCCTCCCTCCCAATCTAAAGTGACTGATCCCCATATCCCCCACTCTCTCTTGCCCTCTCCTACCACATCTCCTGATTCTTCCACTGACCCGTCTCTCTCTACACAGAATTCTTTCCCTATCTATCTGAACACGGCTCCAACCCCATCCATGGCCTTTCTCTCCCTCTCCTCGTTAGACTCCCTTCCCCTGTTAACAATGTCCCGCCTCATCCTCTTCCACCCTCTCAGCGAGCCTCCCCCTCAATCTTATAGTACAGACACTAAACAATATAGAACACAAACTTTCTGCTATGACCATTGAAACAACAAAACTCAGAGGTGATAGCAACACCCTTAAAACCAGAACTCATCCTAAACATGCTGATACCGGTCACACTTGCTCCCATAACTTTACCTAACACTAACGATGGCTTGATACACCCCTTTGCAACCGAACTCGCAGGCCTCTCCGTGATGTTAGCCGCCTCTCCACTTCTGACCTTATAAACCTATGTTACTTTGTTAGAATTGGGGGTCTCTAGTTGGCACAGGTAGGTACTTGTGACAAATAGGGACCCTCTCCTCTGGTCAGGATAAGGGGATTACACTCCTAAAATAACCCCTGCTCACCCCCTTGGTAATTTGGCACGAGCAGCAAGGCTTTATCTCAGAGGCGTTGTAAGTTAAGCATTTGTGACCAAACACAGTAACCCAGTGACAACACTACAAATGGACACCACACAAGGTTGTATATCAGAAATAAGTATATTTTATATAGAGTTACCACAAGAGTTCTGGTTAAAAGGCTTAGTTCAAGGTTCTGTGCGAGTCGGTAGCCCAGTCTGGCTACAGCGATGTTGAAATAACACAGAGTCTAGCAAATCAAGCGGACCGCGTCGGTACGGGCCCACTCAAATGTTTTCCAGACTCAGTCACAGTACCTTTTATTTGAGGCGGCAGGCACGGATGTGCAAGCTGGTTCCAGTGTTTGTCGCAGTGCAGATTAGAAAGCGTTGCAGGCCGCGTTTTCCTTGATATGATGCAGGCAGAGGCCCGTTGATAGAGTCGGTGGATACAAGGTGTGCGTTGCAGGGCGAGACGGTGCTTTGATGCGGAGCTTGCATCTTGCGGTGCGGCGACAGAGCCGGAGTTCGGGAGCTGGCGTCGATCAGTCCGGACAGCGGTGCGAGTCGGGCGGTGCGTCGCGAAGCATGCGAGGCGGTGCCCAACTCCGGTGCATTCACAGGACTCGAAGTCAGCAGCAGTGACTGTGGCGGTCAGACCCGTACGAGTCGGTGTAGCGAGGTGTTGCATGTCGCGGTGTCCACCAATCGCCGTGCAGGCAATGGCTCGGTGACTGCGTCAGGACTGAATCGGTGAGCTCAGAGCTTGCGTTGTTCAAGGCGGACGTTGCTTCATGAGGTGGCTACAGGACACCGGGCCGGTAGTGATAGTCTGTCACAGCTCCCTGCCTCTGTAGCCATTGAAACAGCGTTTCAAGCAGCAATTCACAAAGGCTGGTGAAGTCTACTGGTCCTGAGACTTCGGTCAGGGGTCAAGCTCTCTTCCAAGCACTTGGAGATCTTTTCACAAGTTGAAAGTAAAGTACACAAAGTTCTTTCTCCTCTCTTTGGCAGTCAGGCAACCACTGCAGGCCAATCCCCCAAGCAGCACTTCAGCTTGGGAATAGTCTCTCCTCAGTTTCTTCAGGTTCCTCTCCCCAGCATAGGTTTCGTCTTCTAAGTCCAGAAGTGATCTAATTTCATGGCATCAGGGTCCCAATATTTATACCCCGAAATCCTTTGTTCTCTGAGAGGAGAGGGGCCTGTGCCCAGTCCAAACCAGTACTGAAGCACACTGTTTACCAGACTTCTCCTTTCCTTTCACAACGCAGGGCAGGCACATCAGACGCCCCACAGGAGGTGGAGCCAGCATTGTGGAAGGCAAGTACAGTCCTGGAGCACTTTGTTGACAGTCTTCCTTCTCTTCTTTCAGTGTGCAGGGCAGAGACATTAGACACACCACAGGGGGTGGAGACAGCACTAAGGGGGGCGGGCACAGTCCTATACAGGTCCCAGGTGCAACTCCTCCCTCCCATCTAGATGCAGGTCTCTCAATTCACCACTGGGCTGACTCATTCTGTCTCCTGGTATCCCCCAGCCCTGTTATTCAAACTCCAGACAAGGAATACAAAACCTCGCAGAGGCAGGCTATAATGGTTAGGCAAGCAAATACCTACGTTCTAAAAGTGGTATTTGGAAACACAGAATATTAAAATAAACTTCACTAAAAGATGTATTTTATTATTCTGAGTCCAGGCATACTAAACTCGAATTTCTACCATGTTCTCTGAGTCTGCTAGGATTATAAACATGTAATAATCTAGCAGCCCATTCTGTCCTATGGAGAACAGGTAGCCTTGCAATAGTGAAAAACGAAAATGGCTGTAATTCACTATTAGGACATGCCACACACATCAGGGCTTGTCCTACCTTATACTTACAATGCACCCTGCCTGTGGGCCTATGATAGGGGTGACTAATATGATGAAAAGGGAAGGTTTAGGGACTGGCAAGTGGGTGCACTTGCCCAGTCAGCATGACAGTTCCAGACTGCACGCAGGCTCTGCAATGGCAGACCTCAGACACATTTTAAAAAGCCGCTTCTGTGGGTGGCACAACCAGTGCTGCAAGCCCACTAGCAGCATTTGGAATTACACACCCTTGGCACACTCAGTGCACTGTACTAGGGTCTGACAAGTAAACCAAATTGTCAATCATGGAATCACCAATTATTATATTCATTTACAATAGGGAGAGCATATGCACTTTAGCACTGATCAGCAGTGGTAAAGTGCCCAGATTCGTAAAATAGCCAACAACAGGTCAGACAAAAATAACGGAGGAAGGCAAAAAGTTTAGGGGTGACCCTGCAAAAAGGGCCAAGTCCAACAAACTTCCTAAGCTTCTGTTTACGGATATCCTCCCTCCTTACTCCAGCATTCCAGTTATTGTGGGTATTAAGAGAGTCCCCTCTTCATCCATTTCACCTAGACCCCCAGCTCAACTCACCACAGTCCACTGTCTTAATCCTGTTAAGGATAACCCTAATCCCCTTTCTTGGAATCTTGTTAACTGCAGATCAGCTGTCCTACATGCTACTGAAATATAAGAAACCATCCTCATCGAGGCTATTGACATAGCCTTCCTCACCGAAAGCTGGCTCAATGACCATTCTACGGCTATGCTTGACCTACTCACCCCTCCTGGTTACTCCATCATTAGGCAAGACGGGCTCGACAGAAAAGGGGGTGGACTAGCTATAATTATCAAAATGAGTTTCAACTCTCCATTTTAAAGAACACGGTTCACTTGTCATTTGAATACCCTGGTGTTGAACTCACTGTCAAGGGTCTTCTCCGATTAGTCGACATACAATCTACCTCCCTCCGGGTGATACTCTCTGCTTGGCAGATGAATTTTCCAATCTTTTCACTCATGCCCCCTTTCTATCTCTAAAAATCTCTTTCTATGTGACTTCAATATCCACTGGAATAACTCAGTGGATCCCACTGTCATCCGCCTCATCAATCTTCTTGAGATGAATTACCTTAAACAACTATGCCACTTTCCAACTCATATCAGAGGGGCCACACTCGACACAATCATCTCGATTACTGACTTGACCTCCCTTTCCAACATCATCACTATTGACTGTTCCAATCATCACCTTATTCTGTGTAAGATCGCAACCATTCCCCTACTCCCACCAACATCCAATAACAAACCCATGAAGTGGACCAGAAACCTTAACCCCCCCCCCCTCTCCCTCCCCCCCGGTGTACTTGAGACTAAACTCCAAGCCCAACTTCATCACACCCCTCTCTCACAAAATGCTAATGAGCTCACGGATCACTTTCACAAGACCATTAGTGTTGTCTTTGACCAAATCGCCCCTCTCAAACTTAAACAAGAAAGAAAAATCCAATCCAAATCTTGGTTCAATCCTGAACTCAACAACGAAAGAAGCCAACTTAGACTATCAGAAAGAACACGGAGACAACACCTCTCATCCTCCTATTTGGCCCTCCTGAGAGCTGCTAGATGAACTTACAAAAGCACATTTTCAATAAAAAGACATCTTTCTCTCGAGCTCAACTTGAGTGTGCCCAAAATAGGCCCAGAGAGCTGTTTAACATTATTAGAAAACAAACATAACCAGCCCCTCTAAAGCTGACAGCCTCAATTGATAAATGTGAAGACATTACCAACTTCCTCTCTGAAATAATTGCTAAAATTAATCAATCCTTCCCTCAAAACTTGGCCCTACCCAACCCTCAATATACCTTTAACGTTGCCACAGACTCCCCCCCCCACCATTCCCTTGCTCTTCCCCTTCCCTGCTGCCTAATCCACTCTCCTTCCCATACCAAGTTCGCCTGATGTCTTCCTTTCGAACTCACAACTGAAAAATAGTGCCTCCTTGTATAATTTCCGTGCTATGAACGAGCTCAAAGTCTTTCACATCATCGCCAAATGTAAGCCGACCTCGCACACCAAAGACCCACTCCCTTCTAACCTATTTCACAATGTTAACCACATCATTGCCCCTTGCTGGATTAAAATCATTAACGCCTCCCTTGCCACTGGTTGTGTCCCTGACTCCCTCCAACTCTGACAAATCACTCCCATCTTATAAACCCTTCTGCTGACCCTAATGATCCTAACAACTTCTGCCCCATCTCTAACCTCCCTCTCCTTGCTAAAGCCCTTGAAAAATGTGCATTGCTTCAACTTGACACTCGCATAAGTAATTTTAACTTACTTGACTCCTTTCAATCCGGGTTTAGGAAAGGCTGCAGTACAAAAACGGCTATGCTTAACATTGTGGATGATATCCACAGCGCACTAGACAATGGAGAAGCTTGCCTGCTTATACTCCTTGACCTCTGCAACTTTCGATACAGTCAACCATTCTTCCTTACTTAATTTGCTTAAAGCTCGCTTTGACCTTAATGGGTTGGTCCTCAAATGATTCTCCTCTTTCCTCCAGCATAGAACACAACAAATCCAAATCAATGCCTGCCTCTCCAATCCTAACCCTGTCTCCATTGGTGTCCCCTAGGGCTTCATCCTTTCCTCCTCTCTCTTCAACCTCTTTAAGGAACCCCTCACCATCATTCTGAAACGAGCAGGAATTCACTACCAATTCTATGCTGATGACACCCAACTCTACCATAAGATTAAATCCCATTCCGATGTACTTCATTTACACAATACCCTCATCAAAATCCAATCCTTGTTCCATTCCACCCACCTCAAACTGAACCCCAATAAAGCTAAAATTGTTTTCTCTCCTAAAAACAACTTTCTCCCCATCCAAGGTTGGATCATAGACCTCAATCCCCTCAATTTATGCCCACGTTGTCTGACACCCCAAAATCCCTAGGTTTCACGCTTGGCAAAATCTGGCTCTTAAAGACCACATCAAAAACTCTGCCAAAGGAGCACTCTTTAAGCTCTGACACGTTAAGAAATTGAAACCCTTTATTCCTCCAGGTGATTTCAAATTGGTTGTCCAATCTCTAGTCCTCGCTAAACTGGATTACGGCAAGGCTCTCCTCACCGGAACCCCCAAAGTACACCTAGTCCCCCTTAGAGCTGTGCTCAACTTGGCGGCCAGACACATCACTGACTGTAAACGTTTTGACAACATCACACCAGGCCTTAGATCCCTTAATTGGCTACCCATTGAAGGCAGATTTTTGTTATTTTTATTTTACAGAGTTTTATATAGCACAAACAACCCGAATCGGGTATCAGAGCGCTTTACATAGCACCAGTTGCATTACATGAGGACACATTCATTGGATAGGTATGGGAAGATTAAGTGATTTGCCCAGAATCACAGGATGTTCAGCGTTATTGCCGAGACTCTAACCCAGTTCCCCAGATTCGAGGTCGACCGCACTAGCCATTAGGCCAACTCCTCTCCCCATGTACAATGCCAGATTCTGAATGGATCCCTTGCTCTACTGACTATACAAGTCCAAACCAGTAGTATAATAGCAACTGTCATCCCTGATATTCCCACAGGTCTTTTACTATAATCCCGGCAAGAATCTAACCACATGCTGCACACCCTTTGTAATCAGTTGTAATAGTACACCTCCTATCTATTTATGCTACACAGATACTTGGGAATTGCAAGAATGTCTCAGTCTTAATTTATTTTGAACTGAATGTTCATCTCCATCATCCCTGAGTGTAGCTTTCTGAAAAACCCTGCTCTCATTTACTTGCCCCTTTGCCTCCCCAGTCCCCACCATCTCTCCTACGTAATCCCTTAAGGGGATTGGGGGGGGGGGGGTGGACGGACGGGGACACAAGCACACACACACACACACACACACACACACACACACACCAAAATGTGGGGTTTTTATTAAAAAATCCTTTCTGTGCAAAACGGTTTTACATTCTTGCAGCAGCAAATGTCTGTTCCCAAAGACTGCAAGAGACTATTATCCTTTCAGAACTATACGTCAGTCCTGGTGCTCTATATGCCCCGACATTTCCAAAACATCTTTTGTTAGACTCAAGCCATAGACTGAAATAGAAGATTGACTTTTCTACCCTACTTCTCAGCAACAGTCAAAAGTCCTGTCTCACCTTTACAAGATTCTGAATATCTTTCCTCTGTTGACCCCTAAAGCTCTCGAAGTATCAGCGACGGATTCCAAGATGTTAGCGAACGGATAGCAGTGTAAAATGGGCTCAATTGGTCTCTTCAGCGAAGCCCTAACCACATTTCAACCCCAGTGATCAGATGAGTTTTCTTCATACATGCCCCTTTTAGGTCTCGCCTAGGCAGTGCTTGCGGTGTCTCTTCGAGAAATGCTATATTCAGGAGAGGGGCATTAAGCTACGCCCATGTTCCACCCACACATTTTATTGGATCCTTGCAGTGTCTTTTGGAGTTCTTTTTATTTCATTGGTTTACTTTGTTAGTAGTTCCTCATTCCTGTTTAGTACCTCAGTCTCTCCTGTTACCAGCCCCGTTTACATGTAACATTACTCTGTATGTTGTATTTACAGTTTCAAAGCACTCTTTTGTTAATTACTTTTTTGTCGTAGCAGGGGTTGCAGGCACAGCTATGCACTTCCCCCAACCCTGACTCATCAGGTGCTTCCGAGGGAGCCTGTTCTGTGCACTTCCCCCTCCTATATTGGCACACACGCATTTGTATCTCAGGGGCATTGCATATTTTAAGCTTAATTTTTAACATAGAAATGTTTTTTTATAGAGTTCACGTTAAGACTAGAACATGGTTCCCCAGAGCCAAAGTCGGCAACTCTTTTTGTTATGCTGCAGGTATAGTTACACACTTCCCCTCAACCCTGACTCATTAGATGCTTTTGAGGGCGCCTATTCTTGCACTTCCCCCTCCTTCATTGACACACACACAATTTCAGCAGACCCTGTCGAGGTGCACTTCCCTTTTCCACTTGTTTAATGGAGCTCTTGTAATCGTTGTATTTTGGCATGAACTCCACGGTTTAAGACCGCTGGTGCTGCAGTGGTTGGCGGTATGTGCGGGGAGTGTGCTTCAAATAACAGACTCTCCCCAATTGGCAGAAAGTAATATGCCAGTAGGCTGGGTTGCTCCTCTGTGCAGCTTGCCTGCCTCCTATAATTGTGTGAGTGCTTCGGGAGCTGGTGCCGGCGACTAGAGATGGTTCGGAGGTCCCAGTGTTGCTAGCTGTGTCTCACCTGACATGTGGCTACATTGGCAGGTATGTATTTCACAAATGCAGGCTACTACCGTGTCAAGCGTCTGTGCTGTTCTCCGTCCTCACTGTGCTGGCAGGGGCTGATGGTGCCACTGCCTACATTTCCAAACTGTCACAGTTCTCTCCATGCGCCTCCTCTCTCTTTGAGAGAGTTGTTCCATATCAATAGAAAGGGTGTGGTGTAGAGTAGACAATGTGGCAGCCTAGACGCGGGAGCAGTGGTTTTCTGTGTGCTAGGAGTTTTGCTTCTGCAGGAAACACGTTGCATGGTGTTTCGGTTGGTTGGTTTGTGCACCCATAATTCACTGTTTTTGCAGAGGCCGGCCCCTGAAGGGGGCCTCGAGGGCCGGCGCCATAACGGACGCCAGTGCCCAGGAAGGATCCAGTTCTAGCCGCCGGGAAGAGCCCTAAACTAGAAGGGGCACTCTCGTCGCGGCAACAACTTGCGCCAGGATGGCGCCTAGGAACTCGGCCAATGGGGGGGCCAGGTGAGGTCTGACCCTCCCCCAGGTGGCAGACCCGCCCGTTCATGGCGGGAGAATCGTGGAGGGAATATAAGACGCCGCTCCCCCATACTGCCGCTCGTCACTACATCATGGGGGAGCGGTGCAGAAGAATTTTGAGTCCCACCCACACCTACCTAAGTACCAGCAGTGTCGCAGTGCTTGCGGGTAAGAGAGGAACAGCGGATGGTGATGGAGGCACACCGACAGGGCGGTGTGTAGAAGTAGGGCCACTCACACTGGGATGCCGAACGGCAGGGTGAGTAGGCCGAACAAAAGGGGGTAGCAGACAGAGACGGCGCTCGCAGCCCAGACCCGGCCGGACGGCAGGGCGCAAAAATAGACTAACAAGGTAGCGAGTTGGGGCCAAACTCTGGGGAGAGGCTAATCCCCACACGCAAAGGAGCATGGAAACCAACAGAACAAGTTGGAGCACAAAAGTGCCAAGAAAAAAGATACGCCTCCAATTTATGGCGGTCCACCACACAAATGATTTATGGGACACAAATGATTTATGACCCTGTGATATGCAAATAAGTGATGACAGATAATGATTTATGACCGACAGAATGATTAATGACCAACAATATGATTTATGACAAATGATTTATGACAGGCAGCGCTAATCATGTATGACGTCCAAGTTATCATAACACTAAATGATTTATGACATGCAGATGATGTAGGACGCATGATTTATGATTTATGACATGCAGATGATGTAGGACGCATGATTTATGATATGCCATGATAATGATTTATGACCCTGGCCATAAAAGGGATGCCCAGGGGACAAAATGTGTTGGTATACAATGGTAATAAAAACTGCGGCCAACAACGACCACAAAAACTACAACTCGTGTTGGCTGTGATTTTGGTAACATGTCTGTTTCTGGAGTGGGCCCTGTGCGGGGGTTATAAAGTTTCCCTCCTCTCTCGCAGGGCTTTGCTGCCCCGTGTTCAGCAGGCAGCAGCTCAGATTTTCTCATGAGGCCCTGACGCCTCTGTAGGTCATGAAGTTGGCTGCCAAGCACTTGTTTTATCTAGCCCCTTTGTGGCAGTTCGCAAGTTCATAATGCACGGACTGATTTGAAATAGGCAAGTGAAGCAGGAATCTTGTGTAAGCTGTGTGCAGCAGGTCCATACCAGTTTCTTTTCCATTGCATTTTTCTAATTTTAGTTTATTTACCCCATTATAGGTGCAGAACTACAATAACAAGAATACAAAGAAAATAATAAGGTTTTATGGGCGACACACCCGGGATGGGTCTTGAAACATCGATGGTTTGTGGTATAATTTAAAGTCAACAATAGTTTGCATGCAGGACTGACAGCCCCAGGTGTATATTTGAAGAGACACAACTACAAGTAACAGAATGAAGTGTTGTTTGTAAAAATGCCAGAAGTAGCAGCTGGTGGCTTATGGTATTGCCCATTTTCATTTATTGCATCTAATTTTCATTTATCTCAATGTACATTGTTCCCATCCCCCACTGAGTCATCACAACACTTCCTTTCTTTCCCACCAGTAGTGGCTGGTCTAAGGGAAATGTGGTGCGGCAGCGCGGTGCAGTGCAGGGGGGGTCAGCACCAAGAGGCTGAAACAATTTGCTTTTGAAACGTACCTCCAAGGCTCCTGCTTTCCAGTCTTCTACTCGTGGCACAGACTGAAGCTCCCAGTTTCCCCTGCGGCCAATCCCAAGGCTGCTGTCACCATGAGAGTAATATCGGGATTGGGGGGAGCTGACTTGTTTTGTGCTTCATCAGTAGCTTGGAGCCTGTGCCTGCTGATCTCTCCACCTAGCAACACAGCTGGGTTGAAGAGATGTCCGTGCGCATGATGGTTTGTCCGTCCTAAGATGGCCGACCAACCGGTCATGCACGCTGACAGCAGGGCTCACCACTCCTCCCCCTGCTGCATTGCTGTGGTCCCTTCACTGCTAAAAAAAAGAAAACCACCCAATCTTGCTCCTTCTCCGTAAATGCCCTGAACATCAGGATTGCCCTTCCGAGGGACGTACGCTGCAACCCTTCCGACCTCAGCTTTAAAAAAGTCAGAAAACATCACTTTCTCAATAAATGTTGAGAAAGTATATAACCTTGCTTACGGCATCCCCCAAACTGGTCACCTTTGTGTTCTTCCTGGCCTTCTCTCCCCCCTCCCTTTTTAGGTCTCGCCTGTCAATGTGCATGCGCATTGAGCTTGCGAGACTATAGGGGCTTAAACAGACTTCAACCAACTTGCGATTCCATGGCGATTCCTTGCAGTGCCCGTCAAATTTAAGCTGAATGCGCAAGCGCATTGAAATTAAAAGCGCGTGCACATGAAAGCGACAAGGCTCCCTCCCACGGCTATCCCCACCCCCAGCCGCCAGCACCTTCCCTCTCTCTCCCTGCAGTTTCACGGCTGTGTCTCGTCTTAAACCCGCATTTGAGATCTTCGCATTGAATACTAAAACCACCGCCTCAGCCTGCACAACTCATTTAGCATAAAGGAACGGGCTGCAACTTGCAAAACTCCACGACTCCAAGCGCCACGGCCTCAGCCTACACAACTCATTTTTTTCCCAGTGAAACAGACTATTTTTTTTAAAAAAATTGCCAGCCTTCGCCATCTGTTCCCCAGCCCCCACCCGCCAGCACCTCCCCTCTCTCTCCCCGCACACAGCCATGCTCGCATTTCTCCTCCCCCTCCCCAGCCGCCAGCACCTCCCCTCTCTCTCCCTGCAGTTTCACGGCTGCGGTGAGCAGGTTGACACTACGAGAGCAAACCACTACCAACAGAGCAAAGCTTGTTTGTATATGTAAATAAAAAACGAAGTCGACGTTTGGGTGCAGGCATGCCGATAGCGCCACTTCCATGCTGTTCTCCTACAATGGGCCAATTAACAATTGTCAGAAGTAAACAGAACAGCGGAGCCAGGAGAGTACAAACTAGACATTACTCCTCCTTTAATCCTGCATCCTTTCGGCGGGGCGCGGGCCACGCTCTCTCTCTGTTGCCACACGCATTAAACTGCCCAGACAGCCCACCCCCTCCCTCTCCAGCACGCGCCGCGCTCTCCCTCTGTTGCTAAACGCATTAAAGTGACCAGGCAGCCCACCCCCTCCCTCTCCAGCGTGCGCCGCGCTCTCCCTCTGTTGCCACACGCATTACACTTAGTAGGCAGACCACCCCCTCCTCCCTATGCTCGCTCTATTTGCAGGCAGCCCACCTCCTCCCTCTCCATATGGTCGCTCGACTTTACTTTGAGCTTTGCCGCACGTTCTCCCTGGCTTCTTTCTGACCACGCACTGCGCCTTTTCCATGTACTTCCATGCCCCATAATTTACGGTCAAATACTCCTTCTTTTGTTTTGATATGCAAGCATTTACCATGTGCTTTACTTTTATTTACTTATATACTTTTTTTTTAAATTTGAAATTTACGCTCCCAAACTCGTTTCTACTTTTTTATGTAAACATACTCATATTCTCACTCACATTTTAAAAATCACTTTCTCGACAAACAACACTCTGGGGAAACACTCATGGCCAACACTGCATTACTTAGGGACACCCTAACATCACTCATGGACACCGGCACACTACTTAGGGACACCCCCACGCATCACTCGGGGACACCACCGCATCACTCAGGGACACCACTGCATCCCTCAGGGACACCACCACACCACTCAGGGACACCACCACATCAATCAGAGACACCACCACATCACTCAGGGACACCACCGCATCACTCAGGGACACCACCGCATCACTCAGGGACACCACTGCATCACTCAGGGACACCACTGCATCACTCAGGGACACCACCACATCACTCATGCACACCACTACACCACTCAGGGACACCACCACTCATCACTCAGGGACATCACTGCATCACTCACGGACATCACCACACCACTCGGGTACACCACCACATCACTCAGAGGCACCACCAAATCACTCGGGGACACCACCCCATTACTCAGGGACACCACCACACCACTCATGGACACCACCACATCACTAAGGAACACCACCACATCACTCAGGGACACCACCACATCACTCAGGGATAACCACCACATCACTCAGGGACACCAACACCCTAGATGCCAACACCCTAGATGCCAACACCCTAGCCCACACAACCCTAACACCCACCAACCTAGCACCCATCACCCTAGCACCCATCACCCTAGCACCCATCACCCTAGCAGCCAACACCCTAGCCGCCAACAACGCTAACCGGCAACAACGCTAACCGCCAACAACCCTAGCCGCCAAAAACCCATCACCCTAGCACCCATCACCCTAGCTGCCAACACCCTAGCTGCCATCACCCTAGCCTCCAACAATGCTAACCGCCAACAACCCTAGCCGCCAACACCCCCACCGTAGCCGCAACCACCAGCACCCTAGCCGCCACCACCCTAGCCGCCACCACCCTAGCCGCCACCACCCTAGCCGCCATCACCCTAACCGCCACCACTCTACCGCCCACACTCTACTGCCCACACTCTACCTAACTGATCACCACTACATACAATAACAGTAGTCGCAGCCATGTGCTACATTCACTTGACTCCATGTCCAGGAATTTCTACATTTGAGTAAAAAATAACAAAATTGCTACAGGACAAACAAAAATGCTGCCAGCTGGTGTAGGAAAGGGAATTCACAGCTCTAATGCAGAGAATGCAATATATATGTCTCTTCCTTTAGTTCACCTAAAGCAAAACACATCTTCTTTCTGATCAAAAATCAAATAAAGTACGAAGAAAAATAACAAACGTCGCTGAGCACAAATGCAAGAAAATTGAGGGAAACTCAAACACATACATGTAACAATCATCTGATAGGGAAAATTACTGCAGCAGATCTAGTCGAGGGCACAAGATAAAAAATAACCGATTCTAAACTTAAGGACAGGCGAAGAATATGTTTATTTGCAGATTTTTAAAAAAAATGTCATAGCATACAAAAACATACACACCAACTTCCACACGCTCACACACACACACACACACACACACACACACACACACACACACACACACACACACTCACCCACCCACTCACGCACTCTCAACCACCCACGCACCACTCTCACCCACCCACACAGACCAGCTCTAATGCAGAGAATGCAATATATTTGTCACTTCCTTTAGTTCACCTAATGCAACACATATCTTCTTTCTGATCAAAAATCAAATAAAGTACGAGGAAAAATAACAAACGTCGCTGAGCACAAATGCAAGAAAATTGAGGAAAACTCAAACACATACATGTAACAATCATCTGATAGGGAAAATTACTGCAGCAGATCTAGTCCAGGGCACAAGATAAAAAATAACCGATTCTAAACTTAAGGACAGGCAAAGAATATGTTTATTTGCAGATTTAAAAAAAAAAATTCTTAGCATACAAAAACATACACACCAACTTCCACACGCTCACACACACACACTCACCCACCCACACAGACCAGCTCTAATGCAGAGAATGCAATATATATGTCTCTTCCTTTAGTTCACCTAATGCAACACATATCTTCTTTCTGATCAAAAATCAAATAAAGTACGAGGAAAAATAACAAACGTCGCTGAGCACAAATGCAAGAAAATTGAGGGAAACTCAAACACATACATGTAACAATCATCTCATAGGGAAAATTACTGCAGCAGATCTAGTCAAGGGCACAAGATAAAAAATAACCGATTCTAAACTCAAGGGCAGGCAAAGAATATGTTTATTTGCAGATTTTTAAAAAAAAATTCTTAGCATACAAAAACATACACACCAACTTCCACACGCTCACACACACACACACACACCCACTCACGCACTCTCAACCACCCACGCACCACTCTCACCCACCCACACAGACACACGCACCCTCGCACACCCACGCACGCACACGCACTCTCTCACACGCACTCTCTCTCACACACCCTCGCACACTCTCTCTCATGCCCACTCTCTCTCAAACGCCCAAGCACACACTCTCTCACACGCCCACGCACACTCTCTCTCACATGCCCACAAACCACCACCACCCACACACCACAGCCGCCCATACACCACAGCCGCCCACACACCACAGTTTGGGGTCCAGCATACGACTGTCAGGCATCCGCTTCGAAACATGTATGTTTGCTATAGACATGGGCAGGAAGAAAAGCAGATGAGGCAACAAGTACTATGAAAAAGGTTTTTATGGTCAGAAAGAGGGAGGAAAGTCGTGATCGTTTAGAAGAAGTGTGCACCCAAAAAAAAGCAAAACACCCATGTTCTATCTCCACCAATCTTAATGGTGGCGCTTTACAAAATTAAAACTTCGCTAAGTGTAGAACATACTCATAGCTGAACAAAAACAACACTATTCTGACCGATGGTGGCGCAAAATACATACAATTTTACAGACTCACAAAACAAACAGAACACTAACGGGAATCACTTATAATAACACACAAATAATCACTTCTCTAAATGTTTTTACGCCCTCGAAATTTATGCTGCAGAAAAAATAAACAAAATTTGCACATTTGAACAACACAATACTACCCGTAAAAAAAACGTTCCCACTATAAAAGGTAAGTCGCGCACTTATGCAACATGTTGCACTATTACGACAAAATAATAACCTTTGCCAATATATTCAATCGAATAGTTCACAATATAACAAAAATATAAATAATATGAACATCCAAAAGCTATACATTGAGTTCATACGCAGCAGAGACACCGTCAACTAATAAACAATTTACTTTAACGAAGACTTTTTTTTAACCGAAACAAACACTAAACTACAAAAAAAATACAAGTCAACAAATACATACCAAAACACAAAACAATATAAAAAAAAAATTTACCTGTCAGGCGACGCAGCAAACAGACAGCAAACCCGGCACGCCTTCCAAGAACGGCGCGGTCGACAATCCGGGGATTTCCAAAGTTACGCGCTCCAATTAGGACGCTACGTAACACAATGTACCAATCTCATTGGCTGTGAAACACGTCAATCAAAAAAAGAAAATAAACACAAAAAAACACTAGACCGCTACACTAACAAACGTAAGTAACGTTAGGGAACATTAGCACATCTGCCATTTTCATTATATACACACACACACACAAAAGGAAAACAACACACATTTATATAAAAACACATACACAACACACACACCCAAAAAAATAGAACTAAAACTCCACAATAGCAAATATACATACACACACACACCAACACACACACACACAATATCCCCCTCACCCTCACACCCCCTCACTGTCACACACCCTTGCTCCCCTCACACCCTCACCCTTGCTCCCCTCACACCCTCACCCTCACACACCCTCACACACCCTCACCCTCGCACCCTCTCACCATCACCCCCCCTCACCCTCACACACCCTTACCCACACCCCCTCACCCACCCTTAGTCACCCTCACCCTCACACCCCCTAACCCTCACCCTTACCCCTCACACACCCTCACTCACCCCCACCCTCACACACCATCAAACACCCTCACCCTCACACCCCCTCACTCACCCTCACACACCCTCACCCTCCTTCACTCACCCTCACACACCCTCACACACCCTCACCCTCACACCCCTCACCCTCACACCACTCAGTGCTACAACACATATTGTGTTACAATAGGTGTCACATTTGCGAAAGATAAAACTATTGACATTGTAAATAACAAAGCTATTAATTTCGCTACTTTTGAAACAAGCACATAAATAAAAAATGTGTCCTTTACAACACCAATAGCTCAAACTTTCCTAATGCGAGACCTATTGCATTGCTGTGCTTCTCTCCCCTGCTGCACTCTCCTGCTCTCTAGAGATGTGGCCTAACGACCAGAGCTGCCATCTAAGTCACGTAAATACAAAACATGTTGCATTCCAAATGCTATAGGTGTAACATTCGCGAAAGTTATAACTATTGGCGTTATAAATGACAAAGCTATCAATTTAGCTATTTTAAAAACCAACAAATAAATAAAATATTTGTCATTTACAAGACCAATAGCTCCAACTTTTCTAATGCGAGACCTATTGCATTTCCAATGCTTGTTTCATTTTATTCCTGTTTTACCCTGACCCTTCCCGGTTTCCTCGTCACATACCCTCACCCCCCAACCCCGACGATTTATTCTGCCTTGTTTATTCTCTTATCTCTGCCCTGAGTTATTACCCCCATCATTCTTGAGACGTATCTAATCTGTTTTTCTCCCTTGATTTTCCCCCTTTTAAAGTGATAAGTAATTGCTTGTTTCGTTGACCCTGAATCAATTGATTTCCTTGACTGTTTCTTCTCATGTTAAGTGCTTTTTGCCCCCTTTTGAATTTAACACCTTGGCTGCTAGGTGTTTTCCCCTCCTATGCTGACTTTTTCGTCCTGCCATCATTTCATGACGAGCTCAGCTCGTCATCAGCACAGCTCAACCGTGCATCATGACGAGCTGAGCTCGCCATGAGCATCGAAAGGGTTAAATGTACATGTACCTGCTTATTTTGTTTTTCTCCATGTACAATAGCTTTTTTTTCCTGACTGTTCCTGCTCATGTAAAGCTTTCTGAAGCCTCCGGGTCTAGCAATTGCTATAGAAAACCTTTCAAATAAAATAAAATAAAAATGATCATTTGCTTTCAGGATGTCAGGTCCAACGGTCCTCAGGATCTCACGATGCTCTATAGGGTCCACCTCTCGACAGCCCCTGGGTCTGAATGAGAACAGACGCACAGGAATGATCGAGCGAGGGATAATCAGGAAGGTAAGGTTGGGAACAGCGGGGAAGGGAAGCTGAAACGAGAACAAGGCACCATGAGACAAGCACAGACTATAAATGCAATACACTTGGTATAAACCTGTAACCCCACCCTCGTGTGACCTGAATGAGTTATACCTGGTATGAAATAAGTGGGAGGCTTTGCCTGGCAATCCAAAAGGTTGAACTGGATAGTAATTCTAGGACACAAGAATCCTATGGTCAGTTACTTCAATAGCAAGGTTCCTAGTACAATACACACAATCATATAACTACATACCAACATAGATGTAAATTGTGGCTTCAACAGGGGTCAGTATGGAAGGTAGCCTGCCAGGCGAAGCTCATAAGCCCCTGTTGTAAGAATTGAAGAAAGGAGACAACAGTTATTGTCTTAACTCACTAATTTGCATTGCCTGGTTACTTCACCTGACAATACATAGTGCTTTACACAAGGAGTATCATAAAAGTCCTGGATCCTGAGGTGATAGAAACACAGAAGCCAAGCAAAATAAACAATGTCTCCGTTTGTCTGTTGAATCCACAGAAAATCGGAACCTTTGGGAATACAAAAAGTCTCTTTGCAGGTAAATCCGATATTCCCCCTATGAACCAGGCAGATGCATGGAGGATGGAGGAATGAGCAATAGCCCTGGAAGTCCGGAAGCGGGTTGAACCCAGAGCAAGGAATGACCGGACACTGAAACAGTGTTCACTTGAAACTCCACAAAACAGCAAACACTGTACGAGATGCCAGTAAACCGGCTTGTCAATAACTAGAGAAGCGCTGGAGCCTCAGCCGAGAACTCCTCAGATATGGGAAGCGCCAGCCGACGCCACCCCAAGATAGAAGCTGAACGCTTCTAATGCACTCACCAGCAGGCACTGAGTACACTCACAAGAAAGGATACGCTGGAACTCACGATCTACTGCAATCAGCCACGGAACCAGAATCAACGGCGGCGCCTTCTGTTTCCTCGCCGGTAATGTTCTCTGCGCGTGTGACGTCAGCACACGGGCGTCGCGCACGCAGTACCTGGAAACATGGGAAATGTAGTTTTTGAGATTAGATCGCGTCTCAAGGCAGGGTTCGCGCCTAGCCTCCGCCATGAGATCTAACAGTACATCCCTCTCCCGAAGAACACTGACAGAGACAAGGTTTGGTCGGAAAGCGTTGATGGAACATCCTCACAAACCTGGGTGCATGGACATTGGATGCAGGTTCCCAGGAGTTCTCTTCATTACCATAACCCTTCCAAGCCACCAAATACCACAATCTGGTGCGGTATATCTTAGAGTCCACAATTCCTCTCACCTCATAGTCTTCTTCGTTATCCACGGCGATCTCAGCAGGCACCAGTTTTCTGTGCATTCTCGTGGGTTTCACCAAAGACACATGAAAGGCAGGATGAATACGTAAGGAGGATGGCAGAGCCAGTTTAACCACCACAGGATTAATGAGCTTAATGATCTTGTACGGGCCTATATATTTGGGATTGAACACACTATAACGCTTAAAGCGTATGTTTTTGGTGGACAACCAGACGTAATCACCCACCTTGTATATGGGCCCAGCTCGTCTGTGCTTATCCTCATAGGCCTTGTACCTCGCTTTGGACTGTCTTAACTGGCTCTTGACATGCTGCCATGTCTTATGAATACTCTGTAGTCTTTCTTGTACCTCTGGGACAGTGGTGTTTGATGCAGGATGGTGAAATGGCAAGAAATTAGGATGGAAACCATAGGTGCAGTAAAACGGAGCGGTCTTGGTGGAGCCATGTACCGCGCTGTTATACGCTATTTCAGCTAGCCATAATCTATCCACCCAGTCTTCCTTGGTGACCTCAACATAGCATCTCAGATACTGCTTCAGAGTTTGATTAACCCTTTCAGTCTGCCCATCGGTCTGGGGGTGGAAACTGGTGGAGGTACTAGATGTTATTCCTAAGGCTTTACACCATGTCTTCCAAAACCGTGCTGTGAACTGGCTGCCTCTATCTGATATTATCACTCGGGGTAACCCATGTAGCCGTACTATGTTGGTGAGAATAAGTCTGGCTAACCCGCTAGCTGAAGGAACCTGTTTACAAGCGATGAAATGAGCCATCTTAGTTAAATAGTCAACCACCACCAGAATTGCAGTGCACCCCTGATCTTTAGGCATGCCCACTACAAAATCCATGAAAATGTTTTCCCAAGGCAACTCAGGAGTGGGAAGGGGTTGTAGCAAACCAGCCTGTCTAGAGTGTTGCGCCTTCATTTGACTGCAGATAGGACACTCAGCCACCCACTCAGCCACGTCCTTCCGAATGTTAGGCCACCAAAACTGTCTTAAAATTCTCTCCAAAGTTTTACTGAATCCATTATGGCCAGCGCACGGCGCACTATGGCACCACTGGAACACTTGTTTTCTTAAGGATTGAAGGGGCAACAGCAGCTGTCTCTGTCTCATCGGAAGACCCTGAACCATCTTCCACTCGTTGTGTTCACTCAACCATTTCTTCCATGCGTCATTCTGAATGTTTCTATTTACGCTTCTGAGGAACATCTGGGTACAGGTGACTCCGATCACCTTTTTTGGGTCGATTATGGACTCCTCCCTTGCGTTGATTTGTTCTGTTTTGGTGAACTGCCTAGATAAAGCGTCCGCCTTTCTGTTATCCTTTCCTGGTCGGAATGTGACGATGAAGTCGAAGTCTGCAAAATGCATCATCCAACGCATCTGTCTAGGTGTTAAATGACGTGCAGCAGTCATGTATTGCAAGTTACGATGGTCGGTAAACACTGTTACTACATGTCTTGCTCCCATTAAATGATGTCTCCATTCCAGGAAGGCGGTTCTTATTGCCAACAGTTCCTTTTCAGCAATCACATAATTCTGCTCCGCTGAATTCAGGGTACGAGAGAGGTAAGCAACAGGATGTAACTGGCCAGTTTCAGAGTGACGTTGGGACAATACTGCTCCTACCGCCGTGTCAGAAGCATCCGCTTCAACGATAAAAGGTTTACCAGGATCCGCGTGCACCAGCACCGGAGCAGAAACAAAAGCCTTCTTAAGGTCATCGAACCCTTTCTGGGCCTCCTCCGTCCATTCGAAGGGCACCTTCTTTCTCAATAACCTTGTCATTGGGGAGGCCATTGCTGAGAAATTTTCAATGAACCTGCGATAGAAGTTCGCGAATCCGATAAAACATTGAATGTCCCTTACGGACTTAGGTATGGGCCAGTTCTTTACTGCTAGGATCTTTCTTTCAGACATTTCCTGCCCATGTGGTGTGAGCACCACCCCTAGAAACTCCACTGATGTAGAATGAAATTCACACTTGCTGAGTTTGCAGTAGAGTTGGTGTTCCAATAATGTTTTCAATACAGTCTTTACATGTTCCACATGTTGTTCTGTGCTGTTAGAATAAATCAGGATGTCGTCTATGTAAACAACAACGAAACGATCTAAATATCTTTTGAGTACATCATCTAGGAAAAATTGGAAGGCGGCTGGCGCATTACAGAGCCCGAAGGGCATCACCATGTACTCGTAAAGTCCAAAACGGGTCTTGATGGCCGTCTTCCATTCATCACCTGAACGCATCCGAACCAGGTGATATGCCCCCTTGAGATCCAGTCTCGTGAAAACCACCGCATTTTTAACTTGTTCTAATAATACATTGATGAGCGGAAGGGGATACTTATTCTTGACGGTAATGGCATTTAGAGCCCTATAGTCCGCACAAGCGCGAAGTTCTCCATTAGCTTTCGGGATGAAGAACAACGGGGAGGCTGCTGGGGATTTGGATTCTCGGATAAAACCGATCTTCAGGAGCTTGTCTAAGTAGTCACGGAGATGTAGGGTTTCCGGCTCAGTAAGTGCATAAACACGCCCTGCTGGGATCTTAGCACCTGGAATCAGTTCTATTTGGCAGTCGTACGACCGATGTGGTGGTAATGTTTCCGCCTTCTTTTCGCTGAATACCTCCGCCAATTCGCGATACTCAAACGGTAATTCTACATCTTGTTCAGCCGCGGTAGCGATGTGATGTATACCAGCTAAACCAAAAGCAGGTCCTGATTTCACAGAGAAACAGTTTTGCTGACAATACTCTGACGTGAAATGTATGGTTTGGTTTTCCCAGTCTATGGTGGGGTTGTGTCTACGCAACCATGGAAGACCCAAAATCATACCATACTGAGGTGCATGAATGATGTTAAAGTACAATCCTTCCTGATGCTCAGCAACCATTGTCATGCTAAGCTCCCGGGTTTGCAGTCGAATAGGACCTGAATCCAACTTTCTGCCATCCACTGCATAAACTGCTTCAGGAATCTCTTTTTCTACGAGGGCTAGACCTAACCCGATGGCCTTGGCATGATCCATGAAGCACCCGGTGGCTCCCGAATCCAACATGGCTTTTATGTTTAGTGTTTTCTTTTGTACTTCCAGCCTCACATCCACGAAAAATTGCAGACCGTCCTGTCTCTCAATTCCGTCCAACGAAGGGATAATGAATGAACTTGAAGGACTCCCTTCCTCCACCTTCAAGCATTCTCGTTTCCCGACTCCTTTTCAGCTGCCACCACCGACACCTTTTTGTAAACGGTTCTTGTTTTGTTTCTGTTAGGGCATTCCCGAATGAAGTGTCCCTTTCTACCGCAATACAGGCATAAGCCTTTCTTCCTTCTATATTCTCTTTCTTCCGTAGTTAATGGCGACCTCACGGCTCCTATTTCCATGGGTTCAGGTGTAGACTGACTTGCTCCCTCTGACCCCCTGGGACTTTCGTATCTTGGGGTTAACCGATCCTTTCTACGATTGTCACCCTTACGATCACTCAGACGATGATCTAATCTCAGGACTAGGCTGATCATGTCTTCACATGTAGTAGGCTGAGGATCAATCTGGGCAAGTACATCCTTCATTTCTTCGGTGAGGCCATTATAGAAAATTGCATGTCTTTTTTCTTCCGGCCAATCCGTTTCCGCGATAAGCCTTCTAAAATCGTTGAGATAGGTTATCAAGTCTCTATTACCCTGTTTTAGTCCTAACAACTCCCTGTCTGCTGTTAATGTAGCTGACCTGCGATTGAAAGTTTTTTCAAAATCAGCCCTAAAAGCCTCCCAGTCCCTTAACAAAGGATCATCCCTTTTTACCAGTGGTACTGCCCATTGTGCAGCATCCCCTGCTAAATACGAGATGAGATAAGCTACTCTAGCGTGATTGGTGTTGAATACCTTGGGTTTGCAGGAAAAGTGCAATAACACCTGTGTAAGAAACACCTGCACTTTGCCGCTGTCCCCATGGAAACGTTCTGGAGGGGCTAGGGGGATCGGAGTGGGAACTTCCACTACGACAGAGGAGGCCTGCTGAGTACCAGCACTAAAAGGGTTACGACTCAACCTATCCACTTGAGCCTGCAGTGCAGCAGTCTCAGTCCTAGATGCTTGCAACTCTGTTTGGACCAGCGCCAGGGCTGCTAAAATATCATCCATTGTGGACATTGTATCGTGAAATCGGGAGGACAGAATGTCTTGGGCCGTTGATTCTGTCAGGTCCAACGGTCCTCAGGATCTCACGATGCTCTATAGGGTCCACCTCTCGACAGCCCCTGGGTCTGAATGAGAACAGACGCACAGGAATGATCGAGCGAGGGATAATCAGGAAGGTAAGGTTGGGAACAGCAGGGAAGGGAAGCTGAAACGAGAACAAGGCACCATGAGACAAGCACAGACTATAAATGCAATACACTTGGTATAAACCTGTAACCCCACCCTCGTGTGACCTGAATGAGTTATACCTGGTATGAAATAAGTGGGAGGCTTTGCCTGGCAATCCAAAAGGTTGAACTGGATAGTAATTCTAGGACACAAGAATCCTATGGTCAGTTACTTCAATAGCAAGGTTCCTAGTACAATACACACAATCATATAACTACATACCAACATAGATGTAAATTGTGGCTTCAACAGGGGTCAGTATGGAAGGTAGCCTGCCAGGCGAAGCTCATAAGCCCCTGTTGTAAGAATTGAAGAAAGGAGACAACAGTTATTGTCTTAACTCACTAATTTGCATTGCCTGGTTACTTCACCTGACAATACATAGTGCTTTACACAAGGAGTATCATAAAAGTCCTGGATCCTGAGGTGATAGAAACACAGAAGCCAAGCAAAATAAACAATGTCTCCGTTTGTCTGTTGAATCCACAGAAAATCGGAACCTTTGGGAATACAAAAAGTCTCTTTGCAGGTAAATCCGATATTCCCCCTATGAACCAGGCAGATGCATGGAGGATGGAGGAATGAGCAATAGCCCTGGAAGTCCGGAAGCGGGTTGAACCCAGAGCAAGGAATGACCGGACACTGAAACAGTGTTCACTTGAAACTCCACAAAACAGCAAACACTGTACGAGATGCCAGTAAACCGGCTTGTCAAAAACTAGAGAAGCGCTGGAGCCTCAGCCGAGAACTCCTCAGATATGGGAAGCGCCAGCCGACGCCACCCCAAGATAGAAGCTGAACGCTTCTAATGCACTCACCAGCAGGCACTGAGTACACTCACAAGAAAGGATACGCTGGAACTCACGATCTACTGCAATCAGCCACGGAACCAGAATCAACGGCGGCGCCTTCTGTTTCCTCGCCGGTAATGTTCTCTGCGCGTGTGACGTCAGCACACGGGCGTCGCGCGCGCAGTACCTGGAAACATGGGAAATGTAGTTTTTGAGATTAGATCGCGTCTCAAGGCAGGGTTCGCGCCTAGCCTCCGCCATGAGATCTAACACAGGATACTTGGTTAGTGGGAGAGTTGTTGAATCTATGTGGCTTTAAGCAATTTGTAAAACGGGCATCTAAAGCGGGGTGTGGGCCCTTCCTATTCTTTTAGTGGGTGATTTTAACCTTGGTTTGTTGCCAGTCCAGGAAGTGGCCTTGTTCAGCGAGATGCTGGAGAGTTATAGAATTCCTTACACAAAAAGGCCCCCTGAATCAACTGTGAAAGCATCCCCGTAAAAATCAATCTGGGTTGTTTCACAGTCTCTATCTATAAGCTTCTTACCATCTGTCTAATCACTCTTTGACTCACAAAAGAAATTGACAAGATGTCCTCACACACCAACCAGGTGTCATAATGGAAAGGGGCGACCACTCGGTCCCCCCGAACGTATGGTTGGGTGCCCCGATCCTCCCGGGAAACCATTTTGGGCGGGGGCGTGTCTCGGCAGGTATGCCCGAAGCGGCGTAGCCGGGGCGCGCCTTTTCCCGCCCAAGAGGGGTTGTCCTAGACACCTACACCGAAGACCACGCCCAGTAGACGTACCGGAGGAGGGTACACGCCCTCCCGCAGAAGAATAAATAGAGCGGGAATCCGAAGAAGCGTCCTCTTGTTCCTGTGCTCTGAAGGCTGCACCCACTCGTTGCTCGTGAGCTCTCGACGGAACAAGCAGCAATTTTTACCTTGTAATTCTTGTGTTTCTCTTTCAGTTACCGAAGGCGAAGAGTCCAGGACCTCGTTGATCATCTAGGAGCGGATAATCGAAACCATGGCTGGCAAGAAAGCAGGAAAGGGTTCCGAGACGGATAAAGTACTACGCATGTTGGTGAACCGGATGGCTGGCATGGAGCGGAAACTCGGTCAAGTCCCATCGATCGGTCGAGGTTTGGCGGAGGTCAAACAACAACTGGCTGCACTGAGCAATCCTGGTAACCCTAAGAAGGTAATAGGCCCGGCCTTGCCGGGAATCGTCCCCGAGGGTAGAGGGAAGCGGGTCAAGAGGAGGGCGGTTTCAGGGGAGGTTCCGGTCCCAGAGGTTCCGGTCCCAGAGGTACCCCCGGCCACCCCTGTCACACCGGCAGACAACCCGATACCAATCCCAGATGCGGGTCAACCGATCCCGGTAGTGATTACCCCCGCTACCGATGAAGATATGCCTCCCGAATTGGCCACCCAGTTGGCCGCATGGCTCAATAAAAAGGCAGGGGGTGCCAAGGCGCCTGGAGACACGGCCGAAGAGGCCAAGCTACTAATACAGCAATTGCGGCAGTCGCGAGATGCCGCAAATGCGACTCTTCCTCTTGTTTCCCCACAGGTGACACCAGTAGGACCTGCAGTTGGTCTCGAGAAAACGGCGGGAACAACGACCGAACCGGGTAAGCTCGCTTTGCCAATGGCGGGGGAGGGCTCTTTACCCTCAAGGCGGGAGAGGGTGGCACAGCACATCCCTATGGCCACAAAAGAGTTAATATGGGGAGACAAGTATGTCAATATGTTTTCATTATTAACTGACCATCGCGAGATGGAATATGCCAAGACCCAGAAAGATTTGTGGCACCCAAGCGTGTGGCGTGCCAAGATGGCAGAATTCAGGGTTGATGAAACGATAACGAATTGGGCGAAGGCCTTTGCAATCTTTACTGCAGTTATGGGGGAACGTAAACCAGAGGTGTTAACTGAACTGTCTTGCTATCAAACTCGTATTATGGATTTTTATGCAATGTATGAGGGAGAGGAATGGAAAGGTTATGACATGAAATTCCGAAAAGCAAAAGAATATGATGCCTCTCTGACATGGGATTTCCTCGACTCGGTGTCATGGCACAAGCAGCTCCTGCCAGGGGCGGCAGGTACGTCCTCGCCAGGCGGGAGTGGGTCAGGGGTCGTCCGCCAAAAGCCCGCGGTGCCCTTTCGAGCGGGCGCCGGTGGGGAGTACCAGCCGGCGGCAAGCGGGGGGTCTGTTGGGGCTTCAATCGAGGCAACTGTAACAGACCGCAAGGAACATGTAGGTTCAAACATGTGTGTGCCGGCTGTGGGAATTCCTCACACCCGGAGAGTTCATGTAGATCAAAAAATAACGGGGCGGGAGGAAAGGGAGGGTCCAAGCAGGAGTAAGGTAGAACGTTGTGACCAATTGCCTACACCCGTTGATCTCATGGCTATGATGGCTATGACTCCTTGGTTAAACAGATACCCTGATCATGTCTCCGCTGGGGTGTTGAGGAAGGGATTCTTGCACGGCTTCCACATCCCGGCGGGGGATTTTCGAGGGAACTCCTTCTGTAAAAACCAGTTATCGGCGCAACATAATCCAAGTGTGGTAGAGAGAAAAATTGCAAAGGAGGTCAGCTTAAGGCGAGTGGCAGGGCCTTTTCATCGCCCACCGGTGGCGGATTTCATCTGTTCCCCGTTAGGGGTTGTCCCGAAAAAAGACCCAGGGGAGTTTTGACTTATTCATAACCTGTCTGCTCCAAGGGGTTCCTCGGTAAACAAGGCCATTGACCCAGAAGTCTGTTCGGTGCGGTACGCATCATTCGATGAGGCCGTGGCCATGCTGAATCGCCTGGGCCCCGGGGCGCTGATGGCGAAATCAGATATCGAATCGGCGTTCCGGTTGCTCCCGGTACACCCGCAGGATCAGCCTTTGCTAGGGTTTGCATTCCAAGGGAGTTATTACATGGATAGATGCATGCCTATGGGTTGCTCCATTTCTTGTGCCTATTTCGAAATGTTCAGTTGTTTTTTAGAGTGGGCTTTCACTGAGGCCACAGGGCATGGGCATGTTATGCATTATCTCGATGACTTCTTGTTTTTGGGAGCAGCCGGCGATACGAAATGTGCGCAGGCGCTGCACGACTTCTGCATCCTCATGAGGGAGTTTGGAGTCCCATTGGCACCAGGTAAGAAGGTTGGACCATCTACTTCACTGGAGTTTCTGGGAATTGAGCTCGATTCTGTGGAGGGATGTTTCCGTTTGCCGTTGGGAAAGGTGGCCAAATTTAGGGCTTCCTTGAAGCTATGCCTTGGTAAGGAGAAAGTGACCCTGCACCAGTTGCAGCAAACAGTGGGTCAGCTTAACTTTGCCTTGAGAGTGATACCAATGGCCCGCCCTTTCTCACGCTCTATTGCACAAGCTATGGTTGGTGTCAGAGAAGGACACCACCGTACGAGACTGTCTGCAGAAGTTCGCCAGGATATGCGCATTTGGTTGGCATTTCTGGCGGACTTCAACGGTCGAGTAGTATGGAACAAGCCGCCAGCGTCCTCAGATGAGCTAGGTCTGTGGACGGACTCAGCGGGGAGCGTGGGATTTGGCGCCATTTTTGGTAATCGATGGTCGGCGCAAACATGGCCGGCGTGGTGGCACTCCAGCGGTCTCACAAGTAACATTGGGTTCCTGGAGCTATTCCCCATTTTTGTCGCTCTGATGGCATGGCCAGATGATTTCAGAGACCGCTCAGTGGTGTTTTGGTCTGATAATATGTGTGTTGTCGAATGCATTAACCAACAGGCAGCACGCTGCAAATGGATCTTGAGATTGTTGAAAGACGTTGTGCTGCTTTGCATGAGACTGAATGTACAGTTCAGGGCGAAACATGTGCCGGGTGTACTGAATCATGCGGCTGATGCACTCTCTCGTTCACATATGCAGGCGTTCAGGGGTTATCTACCTCCAGCTGACCTAGTGGCGGCACCATTCCCCGAAGCACTTTGGCTAATCGGTGCCCCGGATTACAAGACCTCGTGGCAGCAAGCTTAGCCCCCAGGACAAGGAAGGCATACGAAGGAGCGTTTCGTTCCTATTGCACATTTTTGGGTCCGGCAGGGAATCAGAGCTGGGGTCAGGAGGAATCCTTCCTGGGGTTCCTGGTAGCACTGCACAGGGAAGGCCGATCAGCGGCAATGGCCAATAGGCACAGGGCGGCCATTTCATTCATGGCGCAGGTGCATGGCATAAAAGACCCAACGGGTTCCTTTTTGGTGAAAAAAGCCCTTCGCGGCTGGCAGCGCCTCGAGGGTCGCAGGCAAGACGTGAGGCGCCCGATTGGCTTACATAGGTTGTCCTTACTCATAGCTAAACTAGTCGAGACATGCTCCTCCCAATTCGAAGCAGTTCTGTTCCGGGCAGCTTTCGCATTAGCATTCCACGGGGCTATGCGGGTGAGCGAACTGGTCGCAAGGAATAAGAAAGACGTTGAGGGGGGCTTGTGCAGGGATCACATCCAAATTAGGGGTGATTCGATGGTAGTCACGATAGCCAGGTCCAAGACCGACCAAGGGGCTATGGGAAATAGTGTTGTTGTGCAGCGCGCGCGAGGGTCCCCCACATGCCCGATAATGTGTATAGAGGAATACTTGACACTGAGGGCGGCTACATGGGGGGGGGGAGTTTGCTGAGGCACAAGGATGGCACCCCACTGACGAGGTTTCAGTTCCAGAGGGTGCTAGCACTGACAATCGCTGCGGCGGGCATGGACCCGTGCGATTTTGGGACCCACTCCTTCAGGATAGGGGCTGCTACTGAGGCTACAGCCAGGGGTCAGAGTGCGGACGAAGTGAAGCAGTTGGGGCGATGGTCCTCGAACTGCTTCAAAAGGTATGTGCGATTGCACATGTTGTAAAGATCAATTGACATGCACTCACGCTTCTTGTCTTTTGTTTTAATTACAGTTTCGCGAGCCTGTCACGCGGGGCGGAATTTGCAGTTGACCCAGTACCAGGAGACCAGCGGTCATGGATCACCGTCTAGAGCGAGAGTGGTATGGGTCGTGGGCCACTCATACGTGAGGCGCGCCGGGGACGTATTCAAAGCCGGTGACGCGACTCGCGCAGATGGGGAATACGGGTACAGAGTGGCCTTCCATGGGAAGGGCGGGCTCTGTTTTGACCAATTCGAGTCATTTGTTGAGGGTCTTTTAGGGCGGCAAAGGTCACCGCCATCTGTAGTCATAGTACACCTGGGGGGCAATGACTTGGTGACACTGGGTAGACGAGTGTTGTTTGAACAAGTTTTGTCTGCTGTTAGCTGGTTGGCTAAAAGAATCCCGGGGTGCACGATTGCCTGGTCCCACATGATTCCCAGGAAGGTATGGCGGGGGGGCCTTTCGGTGTCAGCACTGAACCATTCGGTAAAGAGGGTTAACAATAAAATTGGTAAATTGTTCCGCTCTTCGCAGTTGCATAGCATTCCTCATGGGTGTATTCGGGGTGATCACATGTATCTGAATGATGGGGTTCACCTGTCCCGGGAGGGGAATGATTTACTGATAGGAGACTTCATAGCATGGCTGAGGGGTTTGAGGAAACATGACCTTTAGGAGGAGTTTGGGGGGGCCGGATAGTCGGTCAACTATCCGGCCTGTGGCGGTAAGGTCATGATCGGTGAGCAGTAATTTCAAGGTCCCTAGAGGGGGGCGCCACCCAGAATGGATGGGAGCGCCCGGGGGGAGGCGGCCATTGGCCCCTCCCACGGGGAGGCGGCACCCACTAAGGATGGGTCGCCTAAGGGGAGACGGCCATAGGCCCCTCCCAGGGGAGGAGGCGGCTATATGCCCCTCCTACTAATTTCCCGGGGGCCGGAAATCCGCGACGGCGGATAGAGAGTGTGGGGATGTGGGGGAGTCCACGCTGTCCTTCCTACAGATACCTCACACGGGAACTCGGACGACCTTTAAGATGGCGTCGAGTGGAAAGGGGGCCCCCACCATGACAAGGGAAATTACAGTTGGCAAAGAGGGTAGAGTCCTCTGCGCATGCGCCACTCACACCGTGAGGGCGAGAGTTTTGGTAGTAGGGATCTGACACCGGTTAAGACCTTGCCGTTGGCCCTTAATGCTAGGATATACAATTTTAATTTAGAATGTATGCATTTGCAGGATGTTAGACTCGGCTAGGAAACCTTTGTATTAGAGATCTGTTAAGGTTAGCCAAAGAATATGTCTTCATCGAAATGTAATAAATATAAAATTGTACATGATTATGAAACTTTTATTTAATGTTTTAAATTTTGTTTCATATTTTAATAAATACGGCCGGGAGGGTGACTCCCTCCCGCCTTCCAAAAGTTCAAGCCTGCGTCCGACTTCCCATCCTTGGGGGATTGTGTTGGGAGGGGGTGACGGGCATCCCGGCCATATTCATCATTGGACGACCCAGCGCTCTCCAAAACCCTGGTTTGATGGATTGCAGGCCTACAACCTGAGATCAGGAAGGCCCTTTTCAAGCTAGGAATCCTTAAAACAGTGTAATAACCCAGTGTGGATTATTCTTAGCAGAGTACCACTCAGTATTAAAACTGGGCATGTAGAATAGGGGAAATTGTACCCACAACCCCACTAAAGTGTTGACCTGTTTTTGCCAAGGTAGCTTCTAAGAGTCCACAGCATTTATCAGAACATGTACGGGATCCTAATAAAGTATACACCACTTGCTTACATTTTTCAATCTAGAAAAAATTATTTGCAGCTGCTGTTGCTCTCAGGTTCTTTGATCACCTGTAGAAAGATAGTGTTGTTGAATCTATGTGGCTTTAAGCAATGTGTAAAACGGG